>NW_009595220.1:20410-57201 GCF_000690535.1 Cariama cristata | reverse complement strand
TGTTTTGCATATATTAATATACAGATATTTACAAGAAAACCTCACAAAAGTTAGTGCATTTATGATATTCTGTGGTAAGATTGTTATTCACTTGCATTTATTTATCATTTTAGAAGGACACTGAAGGTAATTTTTTATCTCACTCTCTATATAAACAGTTACCATTACCAACAGTAATGTCATTTTTGTATTGTTCACAATATATAAACTTTTATATTTATACTAATAACCCATCTTACCAATCAATCCCCCTGTGGTAGTTATTTCTATTAAAGAACTGTACCTCCTCAAAGGTTTTTGGGCTGGGGGAGTTACTAATGATGGAAGGATGCATGATCAGGAACAAATACAAGGCTGTGGTACCTGCAAATAGGATAGAAGTCCACGATTAAAAAAAAGAAATACACACGCACATTTTTGGGGGGGTCCTACTCGCAGATGGACTAAACCAGCTTTATTCCATTTAATTTCAGTGAGCGGATGCTGATTTATGTCACCTAAGAATCTGTGCTTTCCGTGCTTTTAAATTGAAGACATTTAAAGAACTGTAAATAGTTAACACAGAAACTGGAGTGTCAATGCTGAAATCTGTTTTTCACGCTTTCAATAACTGTGTTTTAAAAATAATTACTGGTTTTTATGAGACTGTCACAAAAATAATTTTAAAATCTAGCTCAGTAGCTATTGGAGATTGGTGAAGATGAAAGGAAGCACATATGCAATTTTCTGATTACAGAGAAGAAAATTAACCATTAAGTTAATTCATAAACTGCTGCAACCTTGGAATTTAAACTGTCCATTAGAAACTTCTTGACTCGAAATAAATGCCATGAAATAACAAGTTTCTATAAACAAGACACTTGCAGGACAGACAAGAACTTGCAGTTAAGAATCTACAGCATTTGAAAAATGGCTGTCCTTTCCTCCTCCTGCTTTGACAAGATCTTGTCTATCTTGTTGATCTCTTTATCAAAGTGTTACGCATTTTGACATAAAGCCAAAAAAATCCAACACACACCTGAACCCTGCGTTTTCAATATGTGTACTATCTGTTACATTATTAAACTATATTTGGATGATATCTCAAAATAAAAAAATGCTACTAGATGATCAGGATCTCTACACAGCAGCCTGAGCAGACAGTGATTACTTGGTGTAATTCTCCGAACTGAAACATAGCCTATCGTGTTGAAATACAATAAAATCTCACCAGTTTTCTGGGGTCCTACAACCAAGAATTTCGGTAATCGATCACAGGTTTTTTCTTTAGACCAGATATCTCTGTGCCGTTTGTCATCACACGGATTCTAAAATGGAGATGAACAACTAAGAATTTCATTGGTAATCACACCTGATAAGCTTCTCAAATTATGCTTATATAAATTACTGATTTTTCACCAACGTACAAATATTCTTACCAGAAAATATCATTTTCCCTTAAGACAGAAAACCATGTTATGTATCAAAGAACTATATCAGTGATTCAGAAAGGTATTTTCAATGTAACCAGGCCAGAAACTGTATTTTGTAAGTGTTGTTTTTTTTTTTAAATAAGTATGTTGAAGAAATGTGGTTTTCATTCTACACATATATAGTTGCCTCAGCTATCCATCAGACCCTGGGACAAGATCGTTTCTCCTATGAAATGTCAGTATGTTCCGCGGAATTATGACAGACAGATTCGATCCCACATACTTAACATGTGGGAATAATTCAAAATCAATTTATCAATTACGTACAAGTTAGGAAGACCTGAAATTGCTAATTAGTTATCTAATTACTGATTTTTTCTTTTGCTCTACTGTAACAACCTATACATGCTGTAGTTTTTAAGCTGAGAGTAAATTAATTATAATTTAAAGGCTTTCCATTCACAGATACATGTTCTGATCCTCCGATTCAAATCAGTATGTAATATTCAATCTTCTTTTTTCATTTGCTGCTTTACAATTGAAGCAGTTTAAATTTATTTTAGAAATGCTACTTGCAAACAGTTTTTGACACTGTTGTTTGGCAGTACTGCACTGAGATGAAGGGAATTATCAATCTTCTAGGCTTAAAAAAATGTAACTATATTCAGATTCACATACATATCAGACAAAAGACACCACATTCCGTATGTATTAGTCGCTGTTACATACAAATGTCTTATAAGTAATTCTAATTTTTCAAGTCATTTGGCTACAGGCTAATCTCCACTTTTAAAATTTATTCTCTCCTAACATTATGCAAAATTCTTGACATTTTTTCCCCTAGTTCAATGTTTTATTCAATAACAGCATGAATTTCAAGATGTATATTTAAGTCCAAATTTGCAATCTCATACTCAGATTCTATGTTGGCAATTCAGTATCCAATGCTAGAAAACATTTGAGTAAGTAAGCTTAAATACATCTTTAATATGTTTGATTTAGTAAAGTTTGCTCCTTAGAATATTTCTACGAAGTCACCTCAACAGGATGATATCGGGGACATGTATTATCACTGTAGGGAGAGGTGTACCTACAGCACTCAGGCATTCCACTGAATTGGTTGAACCGTCCCCGAGTGTGTGAACATGACGCTGAACAGGACAGCGTTCAGGGCTTGGTGCAGTGGTGTCTCTTTAGGGACTGTGCTCTTAGTGCTGGGTGCTGGGCTGAAGATGCGTCAGCCGCAAGGTCAGTGCAGGCTTCAGCCTTAGCAGGTCTTCACATTCCTGGTATTTTCAATTTGCTCACTTACGAGTGTGGGATAATCAAGCAGCAGAGTTGATAATTTCGTTCTGTTAAGTGCTGGTAAACGTCTTGCTTGGGCAGTTCTCAGCCTTTTGTGAATAACTTTGGAATCTATCTAATCTATTTCTGCTTGGTTACTCAGTTTTAGCATTAAGGTAGCGATGGTCTTAATGCTCTTTTCTCGTTTTAGATGCCCTCTTCTCCTCACACACTTGGAGAAAAGTTCATTTCTTTAATGGCCAATTGCTAAAATACACGTATACATCTCTCTGTCAAATGCTTCATTCCTGTTAGTTCCAAAAGGAGAAAGGAAATAACACAACATGCTTTTCCTGCACTTCCCACATTTCTAAAAGCAAGTAAAGTGACAAATGAAATGAATTAAAGATAATTTTAATTACACATCTTAATACGTATTAATTTCCCAACCTTTCTATGGGGATTTAAGCGACAGGGAAAACAATCATGCGCACTGAAGCTTCAGTAAGCTGTTTCACGGAGCCAACTAGTAAATCTAAAAATATGACTGTTTTTCTCTACAAGAAACGGAAACAAAGAACTTCACAAAACCCACCATCAAGACGATTTTTTGCTGATCTCCATCAGCAAGCCTGCCTACCTGCCAGAGAGGGTCCTTTTGCTCAGGGAACAGTTCAAAATACTTGTGAGCCAGCTGAATCGGAGGAAGAGTTTGCAGTTTCAGGTTTGTCCAGGTATGAACAAAGTTGGCCAGATTCACAAAGGTGTATAACCCCAGGCGGTCGTTTCCATAATTAGACAAATGTGTCATGAAGATGCTAATCTTTAGAAAACAAAAGCAAGAAAGCAGACGTTGGCTGTTTGTATCACTAGATGGCGGTGGAACCACAGACAATACACACCCACTGTGCATTCTGCTCCTCTCTACAGCTGCACGACTTGGATCACATTCACGTAGATCTTACTATCCTTGCTCTTCATTGAATCGCATCCTCCTCCGCAAGCCAGCTCAATGCAACCAATGAAGAAAACTGTGGAATAGGTACCATGAGCTCTGTGTGAACTAGGATATGCAATCCTGCCCTGGGGTTGTACAATATTTCCATAATCTGTATGTAAATTTACTTAATGGCGAATACAGCAAAAACAATACCCACAGTTTTACATCAAGTAGAATACAAATGCAATAGTAAAAATGTGAATTCTGTTTTCATGGAAGAGTAAAGAAGTCAGAGACCAAGAAGACAGCTGATCTCTATTGCTTTGATTTAAAGCTTGTTGCTGAGTTTTATAGGAAAAGTAGCTCATCTCTTCTACAAAGCTATTCTGCAAGCACTGGGCAGAGTGTCGAATCGTACGCAGAAACAAACAAACAAATATCTGAAACCTGATTGAGTAATTTCAAATAATTGTGCATAAATACTCCTAAAAAAAAAAAAGCTCAATATCCTCAATATCCCATCAGTTGTAAGGCTGTTTGTACTTTGCTCTCCCAACAGCCTACTGTGAAATTGCTGCTCAGATAAATGCTCCCCACTGCACCCCTCGCTCCAGCCGCACTCTCAGACCCCCCAGGGACGCAATGCTTGCCGTGAAGGCTTCTCGCAGGACGGGCATCTTTGGATGCACGTAAAGCGTGCTGATGAGCGGAGCAGGAATACACAGACTGCAAGGACGGTCTCTCAGGGACTGAGGAAGGGCTGAAGACTGAAACCTCTGTTTTGCAAAACGATCCATTTTCAAAGTAATTTTTCACTGAGCAAATAATTTGTTCTTACATTAAAATCTGCAAACCCTTGCCGCTCTAGCAGTGATTTTTTTTTCCAAGTTTTTTTTTAAAATACGAGAACTCTCCCCAAGACAAATTATCTGGATTAATTTCCATTAAAAAATTAGAAACATGACTTTGTAAATAAATAAATCTGCAAATGCCATGAATGGGCAATTTCTATTTAAAGTAAAACTCAATTTAAGCCACTTTAAAAAGAAAAAGGCTTATGATGGCCATAATTCTGAAATCAGTTCAGGAACTGAAGTTAAATCTTTTGTAAAGGAATTCCAGCCTTCAATTTAAAAAAGCAAAAAGAAAAGAATGAAAAACCGGAATCTATAGCTGCATTCTTTTGCTTCAGAGTATTTAAACACTGGCTTCCTTTGATATAAAACGTTTAAAGTTATCGAACTTCTATTTTTGAACACCTAACTGTAACACTACAGAGTACTAGCAGTGAATGGACACAGAAAATGTGTCATTTGTTGACACCTCTTGGCCTATAAAGTAAGCTGAGGGCTTCAGTTTGTCCGAGTCAAGTAAAATTAGAAGACATACACTGCCAAGTCATTAGGATACAATCTTTCTTTTCAGATAGGACTGAGATTGAAAAAAAAAAACAAACCAACAACCAAAACCCTCCCCTTTAGGCAATCAATAATAAGCGTTGTGCCAAATGTATAACCTTTTCAAGTTTCCTTTTTTATTTCTGTTCCCAAAGCAGGAACAGACCAGCCATACCACTACGTTGTTCTCAACAAAGATACGATCAGAGAGTTTCCATAAAAAAGGTTAACTTGTTTGCTTAACAGCCTCTTTCTTTCCTACATGTGGGTTGACCTCTGACATTTATGTCAGTTCACCGCCTGGCAACTCCTTACCTGCCAACAACTACAGCACTGCCACGGAAGAAAAAGCAAGAGAACTTTAAAAGATTGCTAGTTCAGGGAAAACATGTATTATTCTTTCCCTGAAGAGAATATCACTGTAATTTGAAGAATGTCAGAGTGGAGGCTGAAAAATTGACCGGACGTATCATCATAAATAATTTCCAGCATATGAAACTGTGTCAATGAAGGAGAAAAATATATCAGAGACCTTAGTTCCCATTTTACAGTTTTTTTAAAATGTCAATACTTTCTGGTCAATTATTTACAACAAAAAGAAAGATGATCAAATACTGGTTTAAAACATAAATGACTAAATCTTGTAAAGAAGTCCATACTTCGTGTAACCAAATGGATCACTAATACACAACTTTACATTGTAGAAAAGGCCTCCTTTACTTCTATATGGCATCAAAAATACTACAGCGCAGCTGAGACTATCTTCCAGGAAAATCTGAACAAAAGTTTCTCCCCTCCTGTTGATACTGTACAAACAAATTCCTAGTAAAATCACTACCTGTGTAAAATCAACGAACTACAATCCTGTGCTTCACAGAAGGATCAAATATTGCTGATCCAGGGTGTAATTCACCCGATCGGACCTGAGAACTACTTACTCTTGCTTTCAGCTGCAAAAGGTCTTTCCAGGCGAAGCTAGCAGCCTGGCCAGCCAACAGGAGCGGGATGCTGCAACGGCTGCATTCACATTTCTCCGAGAAGGCTCCTGAGTCCCTTCGCCGGCCAGGGATGCCTAGGAGAGGTGGCTGGCAGCCCGTGATGCCGACCGGCCAGCCGCTCACTCCTGCTCCAGGGGCATTCCTGAGAGTCTGTTGACAACAGCTATGCAGCCACGGCACCAGGAGAGATGTATAAGGTGATCCTCTGGTTTCCCTGGCTACAAGGAGAAAATGATACCCAAGTGCCATTTTGAGGGATTACACCTTGGTGCTGGCCCCGCTGCAAGGGACGGTGTGTTGCTACTCACTTCCCTGCTTTCCCACCAAACCCTTCCATTGCAGGTGTGCAGCTTCACAGCAAGACAAAACAGAATTATTACTTTTTTCCTTCCATATTGAGTTACGATGCTTTGTTTTGCTCTATCCTACCATGTTCTGTTTCATTCAAACAATTTCTAACTAATGAGAATGATTACTCTTTCTGTGCCAACTAATAGTTAACACGCTACACTATTAAAGATTTATTCTCTTAAAACTACAGATCAGGAGATATAAAAGGAATCCTTTGTGGGCATCTCAGAAGACTAGGTCTAGTAAATAACACTATTTGTTCAATAATCTTGCACCTCTGGGAAACGCTGTAAAATACAAATAGAGCTTCATGTATTTCTTTATTCCTTCTACAAAAGGGAAACAGCTGTGAATGGATTTATATTTCCTCTAACAAGCATTTTAGCCTCCTTTCAGTTAAAAAGAGCTTATTTGATTTTATTATTTCCAGCCCTCTTCTAAAATAATTTCTTTCAGGGCATCTCAGCATTTTCTTTATTTCAGTGCAAGAAGGATCACCCTTTTTAGCTGTTCCTCATAAACAAACTATCATCTTGGTTGCACTTCAATGCACACTCTCCACAGGATTTAATGTCCTTCAAGAGGGGTCTGAAATGGAATGCAGACAATTTTTAAAATGATGGGTTGGGACTAAATCTGGCCTCTGGGCAGCAGCTCCTTTCTTGCTCCCACACATTTTCAGATCAGAGCAGCAAAGGCGCTTTCCCGTACGCTGCCTTCTCCCAGAGCCGTACAGACGGCTCTATCACCGGCTCCTCTCAGCACTTCTGCACTCCTCCTTCCCCGGAATGCAAAGGCAGAGGGTTATTTCTGTTTGGCTCTCCTTCCCAAGCCCTGATTTTATTTGGGATTCTGACTAGTACTGCAGAGATGCAGGGAAATGAGGACAAGCGCTCAGGAGAAAGAGCTTTTATCTTTTTGAATGCTCATTCTGTGCTGCGTATTTCCTTACTACAACAACATTTCCCAATTAGAGGCAATAGCTTCTAGGTCAACAAATTAGAGTTGAGACTGAGATTGAGTTGCTGCTATTAAATCACATGTATCAGGAAAAGATGAACCAGCATGATCTAATTTATGTATCAAGAACAGAGAAAACAATAGATGCTTGACAAACAACTTACGCCACATGAAAAAAAATTCAACAAGTTACCCAGTTCCTAGCAATGGATCTTATTTCAGTAGGTTGGATATTTTAAAAAATATCGATCACTAAAGAATCAACATTATTAGGATGCTGCACCTATTAAAGTTATACAATCAGGACACTACTAACTAAGCTTCTACAGTCTTGGTAACAGTTGTTGTTGTTTTCCTGACAAAACCAGAGGTGCCTGCCTCCCAAAGGAATGACATTACCCTTCGTTCCCCAGCGTGAGCAGCCCCTCTTACAGCTGCCTTTACGTTCCTGCCTTCCTTCCCCTGGAGCCAAGGGGTCTCAATTTTTGGAAAGACAGGGATGAGAGGAACCATTCAAGGACAGTGGGAAAGACTCTTTTTTTTTTTTTTCCTTACCAAGCTCCATGTGAAGGTCTGGAATGGTGAATTATGAAGCTTCTCTACATTAGGACAGAAATGATTTATGATGACCAAGACTAGCTGCTCTGATGTAAAACAGCAGAGTGGATATCTTTGTGCTGGGTAACCTGCAAATACTCCCACTCCCTTCCATATATCCTGATAAGCAAAATGTACCTTGCTTTATATTCAAACCCCATTTTACACAAACATTTTGCAAATGAATAGGCTGCACTCACACCTCACTATTATTCTTCTTCACACTCCTTTTCTGTTTATACCTCCTTTGTGGTGTACTGCATCAGGAGGACTTTTCGATTTGGTTTCAGTTACAGTAACAATGCAGGAAAGAAAAGAAGTGGGAATGGCTACAGCAGAGTGAAACACATTAAGCACAAAAGCCTCTAGAACAGAAAAAAGCCAGTAGAACAGTAATTCACTAAGCCAGAGGTCTCCAAACTTTTTTGATCGTGCACACCTAGCAGTAAAAACTTTTTGAGCATGCACGCCCAATGTATGTATATTTATTTATAAATTCTATACTTCTGAGACTGAAATTACAGTATTTTCTTCTCCCACCCAAACAGATTATCTTGCGCACCCCCTGAGGTGGACGTGCCCCATTTTGGGGACCACTGCACTAAGCTGTCAGGTAACCCAAGAGCAGAGAGAAGACCCCCTTTTCAGAGGTTACCTGTACCCTCTTCGGGAAGCATCAGGGAAGCGGAGGGAGGACTGAGACTTACAGTGACGCTGATGTTGTTAAACAGATTTATTATTCTTTTGGCATTTTAAATCTGGAACTAGAAGAGCTAGTATAAGAAAAAATTGGGCATAACCATTTCTTGCAGACTGGACACACCTTTCATTTTTTTACCACATATAAATCATTGCAGGCAATCCAACTTGAATAAATTCATGCTATTAAATCAGTCATCAAGGCAACTTTTGTCCCGGGCATTGTCTCACCCTCCAATCTGTGCAACAACATTAAAAGGCAGCATTGAGGCCTCCCAACTGAATGAAGTTAAGTACAACACTTTAAAATTAAGTCAAATTATGATTGACAATTAATAACATGATCTCTGCTAGGCACTAGAAGCAGACGCATTACCAATTTAGTACATTGCTGATATTTTAGCCACTGAACAAATGTTTACAGGCCACAAGAGTATGCGTAACTCTCACAACGCCTATATTCCAATTAATTTGCCATTGTGCACACTCTGTTTGCAGTTCTGATATTGTCTCCACGTTACTCGGAACAGTTTTGTTTCAGCTACTCAGAGACTCAGTAGCAGCTGGTTTTGCTCCATTAGACTAACAAAGTGATAGAATAATGAATTAGATTGTAGCCTATGCTTGAATATGTATTTTTAATAGTTGAAAAATATTCCTTTTAGACCTGTATGCTACCAGAAAAGCTGTGTTCAATTCCACCACAGAGAGATTCCAGCTTGCAACTCCCATTTTTGTTCTGAGCCTGTCCTCCTGGTTTCACAGCTGCCATGGAGCTGTCCACTTGCAAAGACAGCAAGGCAACTAGTTGAATTTGATTTACAGAGCAGTGTCTCCACTATAAATATAACGGAGCCAGGGAAGATTTGTAAGATCAAACAAAATTACCTACTTGGCGTAGTTCTGAATTATTAATCTGACAGTCAGGAGACCTGAGTTTATTTTCAGCTGTTGCACAAACCTTTTTTGCCTTTCTCTGTAAATTGCTCATTACCCTTGTGACTCAATTTCCCAATGGGCAGTACTGTCCAGAAGACTTGCTTCACTAATAGCTGTAAGCCACTTGTACAAAGCTTTCCATTTGAGAATTTTGAAGAATCATGGAAGGGTAAAGTTTTCTTATTGCCCACAATTTCGATGCATTTATTGTACGGTGTTACATGGAGTTGCCTCTAATGAGATAGCTAATCCTGTCTGTCCTGCAGCCCTTCCATGCTGCCTGTTCATTTAGGATTTTTTATATTTTGTCTATTCCACCCACAAAATACCAGACTCTGGTCTGGCTTTTATAGGTGGGTTTTGAAGAACCGATAGGAAGGCAAGGAATACTTGTCTTTTGCAGTCAGCTAAAATGCTAGACAAAACTGACTTCCTCCCCTGCCCCAATTCATGGCAACTCCCCAAATGACTGTTGGGAGTTCCCAAGAGTTCCTAAAATGGGCAGGAAAGGACAGGGAAGAGAGGAAACTGTTGCCTTTCTCACTCACCCATGAAGCGGGCCAAGCCTGCCAAATTGAATCAGCCCACGGGACAGGCCCGGCTGTGCTCCCAATGAACCCCACACATCAGAGCTCAGGGAGCTTAGGTACCTGCACATCAGTGCGCTTCTCAACACAGCTGTCACCTTTCCTGCTTCTCACACTCAGTACAATTAAATATGAGGTTGTGCAAAGCAAGACAGAGAGAAAGTGAAGATCTGAGCCTGAATACCTTTGGTTTTGTATTTTCCTCTGCAGTCCCAAAGCCTGACTACTCGTCTTGTTCAGGGTCACATTAAGATACAGTAGGTTCTGCTGATGCTCCTATAAATTGTCTTATTTTCAGTGCAAAAGGAGATAATTTCTCCCTTGCTGCAAGTCAATTAGCTTAATAACAGCTCTACTCACTGTAACTTGGGAGAAGTAAAAATTAGAGAAAAATAACACTTAGAACTGAATGCATACAAAGATTACAATTATTTTAAGATCAGAGACAGGGCCTAAACCGTTAACAGTCTTTCCTCTTGATCAGTACTGCTGTAATCATATGGAGAACATGCAGCTGGCTACACATCAGTTTCATTGTTGGGATGCCAACCATTTGCAGGTTTTCACCAAATTCCCCTCCACAGGACATTTTCCCTTTTCTTTAGATCCATAGACACATAGTACTTTGTAAGGAAGTCCCTGTAAGTGCGCATGTAATGCAATTACTGTGTTCTGTTCTGTTTTTTCTTGGGAGCAGAAAAGGTATAGAAGAATTTCATGAACCGTTGTTTTCCCTTAAACATTCATCTTGTAGGACAGCAAAGCTTCCGATCTGCATCTTCCATAGTTCAAAGGATATTTTAGGACTGGGTTATGTGTGCTTTCTACAAAGTTGAACTGAGACACCCTAACTTTTACTGATGCTACTGGAAAAGGAGAAGCATACAATATTGTTTTATACCGTGTCTCTCAAAATTGCAGTCTTATATTAAGAAAAATTGGGTTTACTAGATTACTTGGATTTTAGAAGGAAAATATACCTTTCACATTATCATTTGAAAACTAAACCAAACAGATTAACAAATTGGAATAAGCTTCAGGAATAAAATCCAAAGAACTGGTAGAAAGCAGATGAGATATACTCCACTTCATATTCTTGATCTGCTTCATGAATTTTATTTTTATTATTGAAACCCTGCACTTTGAAAAAGAGTAAGTTTTTCCATCTTAAAAAAAAAGAATAAAACTAGTAGGTCTGTCCTGCTTTTGGCCTGTTTATCTAGTGCAGCATGCTGTCTACAGAAGCAGATGGCATCAGAGATACGCATGAGGAAAGTACAGGACACTACAGCTGGATGTATGAAAAACAGTCCTCTAGGAAAGTCTTCCCTGCTTTCAAGTGTAACGTAAAGCATGGAAGTTTATATGGAATCCATGTCTTATCAACTGCTACAGGCATGAATATCCAATCCAATTTAATTCTGTATTTCAAATCTTGGTAAGTTCTTGATGTCAAAAACACTACCTTGAAGGAAAATCCTGATACAATTCTCATTAAAATTCTCATCCTCATTTAGCTGGCTATCCTCTGGTTTTCTGTTTCAAGATAGGTAACAGGAGTTCATTGCCTAGGTTCTTCATGCAATTTCATAGTTGTTTCTGTTTTTCATCTCTTTTCAAATATAATCAATCTTGATCATTTTGATTTCTCTTCAAGATTGGAGTCTTTCTCAGTCCTTCATAGTCCTCTTCAGTTAACTGCTTCCAGTTTTGCACATAAGATTGGGTCTGCCGAGTGTTCTGGATGAACTTGTACCATGGACTTCCACAAACTTCATTATACAACTCTCTGCATTATTTTCAACTCTATTCCTTCCACAGTGTGTCAATGCCTTAAAGAATAAGGAACATGGATATACCTACGTATTATCCCAGTAATAGGAACAACGAGGGGAGGGAAATGGGAAAAAACCCACCGACTTTGCTGTGCAAAATGTGCAGATCCACGTGTTAGGATTATTGATTTGTGTACATTCCACGGAATCCAAATATACAAACTCACAGATAGGAACCTTTCTCTTCTGTTACTGGGATATAACATGCTGTTCGCAGTAACGCCTTTTTAAACTGGCTTAGCTATCAGCAAGTTATTTCATAGAACAGGGAACTCATTTTCCTATTGTCTGTGTAGCACAGAGTTAGCTAACACACCATTTACGTCAACTCAGGTTGCTGCCCATGCAGCCTCCAGGAGAACAAGAGCTGTTCAACATGTTTGCCTCTTACCCTGCCGCCTCCCTTGGCCCCGTGGGACAGGTGAGTGAATTTCAAGCATTCATCCGCCAATAGCTGCTCTAATAGCTCACCTCTAATAGCTGCTCTCATGGGAGAACATGTACATCATTAGAGAAAATGCTGCAATATGCAGTGCTGTCCTTAGCGGAATCCTGTTCCAGTCACAATTTTCACTTTTCCTGGAAAGGTGAAAGGTGTATAGCCTTTATGTATATGTATTATCGCAACAAGTATAGCCACTGACCAAGGCAGTCAGATTTGTTGTGTTCCTGTTAATGCTTGAACAGTACCGTTACATATGAAACAAATAATTTTGCAACAGATAGCCTTAGTTACTCAGTTAATCAAGTTCTGGTACTTAAATCCATTGCAACACATGTGCAAGCTGTAAGAAGCTCGTTTGTAACTTAGGTCTCTGAAAACTTTATTATGCCAGTGCTTTTTGAACTGTTCTGGTCTCAGTTCTTACCCAGCTTATTTCATTGTACATGTTCTACATCAACTGCCTACAGAAACAATGGCTATGGCACAGATTGGTAACTAGTACAGAGATACTTTCATAAAAAAGCACTATGGATCTATGTTCCTAGTTGCAGATGAGAAAAATACACAGCGGCAGACAGAAAGAAATATTCAAATAGTTTTTATAAAGGCATGTTCAGTTCAGCCGTGCTTAGTTTGGCTTGGTTCTTAGGTCTAATGATTTTCAGAGCAGTTCAGAAGTATTGAGAGTCCTGTCAGTATTGATAGAGATTTACCAGCAAACCTGAGAAGAAATACAGTTGATGGCAGTGTCTATACCTACCTCATCATTATACATAGCTCAAAATCTAACTGCTCACTTCCTTCATCATTTACAAGACATATTTAGGAGACTGCTACAACTTCATTCTAAGAGACGTTTATGAGAAATTTGTTTTATTAATCCAAGAACTTCACTTAATATTGCAGAGATAGATGAGACAGAGATAGATGAGTCTGAAGTCACTGAAGATTCTAACAAGTTTATCAGGAAAAATACTTGCTAAAATGTTTTAAAGTCAGTACAGTGCTAGGAAAAATAGTTAACAATGTGAAATAATAAAACAAAGACAGAGAGCTATCTGACTGGATGAGATACTCATCACTGAAGACTTCTACAATGCATGTTTTCCTTGTGGCTTTGCTACAGAATTCCCTGGCTAAATTAGTGCAAGTCACGCAACCTCCCTCTAAGGTAATTATTCTCCCCACATTATCAGTTGAATAATGCCAGTATACTAATCATAGAGAGATGCTGAACATTTGGGGTTTTTTTGTGTTTTTTTTTTCTTCTGTAAAACATTTTGTGCAAGATCCTGATATAGTATGATCTCGCCTAAGGGCCGCTGAAGTCAGCAAGATCTTTAACAGAAGACAGACATACAAAATATTATTGGAAGAGTAGGTAGCGTGTTGCATTACTACTTAGGCTCTTTTTCAGCTTGGTGGCACTTCAGCATTCTAGATGCCTTGTGAACACAACGGGCATAGCTGTCAAGATCACTTTACAGCCACCATGAGATCGCAATCGAAGCAGCAGTGTGGGGATATAAATGCATACCACATAAATACAGCTTGCCAACCACGAGATTAGCTACTCCAACAAACCAACTGTTAGTTCCCATATAAAATATAACTAGCAGAGATCATTTGCAGAGCAGGATTTCCTGACATTTTTCTTACCTGCAGGACTTCTGACTGTACAATGCCCTGGGAACAGGGCAATAATGCTGGTTCTCATGTCACAAGCTTACTGATGCACATACGGTCCTGTGTTTTTTTTGTGGTTTATTCTGCAGATTGTGGTTGATCTAGCATACTATAAGGAAGCAGAGCCTCTCTTGTGAATAGCTACCATTATACAGCCAAACCACAACGAAATTTTAGGCTTTATTCTGAGGGACATTATTTCAGCGTAGGGTACTCAGCTTCTAAAGCCTCAGCCTAGGAGCTTATACCTCAGAAACTATACTCACTTAAGATCAGTTAATCAAATTAAACCAGGAAATGTAATGAAGCACTTTGTTAAGATTTACATTTAATTTTCACCCACATGTTTCAGTTTTGGAAACTAAATATTTATGTACTCATTGTTGAGAATATTATTTAGCTGACATTGTAATGATGCCTAGCTAATGTTTCTTCTTAGTTTTGCATCAGTGAAAAATAACATTTAGAAAATGCCTCATAATGGAATTTTTGCATCCTCTGAAAAGCTAGGTGTTTCACATTAAGAAACCCCAGCAATTTTAATGAAAACACAGGAAAGCTTATGAAATCCAAAATGCCACTTCATAATTAGACAAATTCATAAAGCTACTTAGTTTTCATTTTAATGCCTAAATCTTCGCCCAACTCTGACTTCCAAATTATGGTATAAATACATGTAATACTTAAAAAACACAAAGATGCAAATCCTAATCTTTAAATTGATTACATGCCAGGCTAAAGCTTAGAACTTAAAGCTTAGAAACTATTTATAAGCAGATATAGTTAACCAGACACATCATCTTTTCAAAAGCACTCCTTAAAAGGATTGCAACAATTTGTCTTGGGCCAATTTTGCCCTAATACTCATTTCAGTTGTATTTAGAAAACAGTGCATTTAACTTCTGTTCTTTTAGTCTGTATTGTATTGGGGATATCATACTTCCCAGAACTAGGCGATCATACAGTCTACGTTGCAATGCAGAAATCAAACATCTAATTGTAATATATAAAAAGACATTATTGTACTCACATTCAAGGATGTTAGGCAGGCATGATCAAACTTCTATGATTAATACCAACAATCATGATTGTTTCACTGCTTATCTTGTCTTCCCCTCCATTCTCTTAATTCTTTTAATTTGAAAAGCTTATGCCTTGAGCAATCACATTAAATTTTGCTGTTTCCCTACTGTTATTAGATGGTAAAATAGTTTTTGGTCAAATTGTGACTGTGTTTCAATACGGAATACAGTTTGTCCTGACTCAACATGTCATTACTATAGGTATTCCTCTAAATCTCATTTGTTAAGCTAGTAACTCTTAGTTAAAATCCATATATTGCCAAAGCATTGCTATGGTACCAATACCCTCCATCCAAGGAAATTTTTCAGGTCTCACCTCTGTTAACATGCTGTGCCTGAAATGACACATATCGTCAGAGTTAGGAATGGGACTGCTGCCATCCTTTAGAAAGAAGACCACATGTGTGCTGAGGAAGTGAAGTTTTTATTTCCTAATCCTGCTATGTGAACATGAAAAAGGAGAACAAAACACAATAACGGCTCTCAAAGAACCAAAACTATAGCCTGAAAGAATCTGAGGCTTGAAAAATAGACCTGCATATAAACTGCTAAAGTAGCTGACAGAAGCTTTTTTACTTTGGACTTCCGTTAAAATATGGAAGATTAAAAAAGGACACAAAAATATTTAGGCTATTACTCCAAAAGATTTGAGTGGAAATATGTTCTGTTCCCTTTGGTGTTCTGAAAAAAATGAGTTCTAGTGATTACATTTGTATAAAACAGGTAAGTATGTTTCATTTGGACTTCAGATGAAAAACTCACCTAAAAGCTAGTCTAAAAGGTCAGTTTTGATGCAACTGACCTAATCCCGTGCCATTTTGAAGTACTATACTGTTCTCTTCTGTCAGTGTTCTGTAGTTTCATAGCCTTGTTTGTTGTTTACTCTTCCATTAAAGATAAATGAAAGGTTAAGCAGATGTATTAACTCCCTGGTTCATTTACTTAGATCTTTTCTTTGAAGCTATTATGAATCAGCAACTGAATGTCCTCAAAACAGGTTTAAGCGCAAGCACTCCTCGCTTGCAACTTTCTCAAACCAATGAGTGTTCTCAATATTTCTGATTATGAATTTGGCAGAGCGGGAAAATGGACTTCACCTGAGGTACTCGTCTGATAGCAGTATCAGTTCTTAATGCTTGAATTCTTTTAAAAATTAAATCTCAGGGTTCTTATTTCATGCAAAAGAAAAGAATAACAAAAAAGATTGCTATTACTGCATTACTAACAAAACAGTTGTCAAAAAAGTAAAGATTATTTTTGTACAACTAATAGAACATACATAATATGAGATCTTAATTAATTGAAAAAGCAGAAGAGCTCACTGACTAATCATTACTACTTGGGAGACCCAGCTGATTAGCCCTGAAGCGTTTGGTAACTTGTCCTTTAACTAATTTAAAAAAAATATTTCAAAATTACACTGTACTTACTGGATTGAGAACCACTGTGAAGAATAACTCTCCTCCTTGAATACTTTTGTCTAGTTCTTTCGGGCCTCCAGGGTACTCTTTATAGAAAATTGTGTGAGTGAATAAGCCACAGGTTTGCCTAGGAAGCACCTAAATTTATTTAAAAAGAAAAAAAAAAACACTGAAGAGAAATTCACAAAACACAAATGTTTACACTTTTAATGAGATAATAAATGCCAGAGAAGTAACACGTAACTGATAATGTTGCTTTGTGGTAATCGCTGGCTAGATTGGGCATCACAACTTTGCCAGAAGTCAATAATGATCTAGCTGAAGTAATACACTGGCAGATCAATAAATAGTGCTTACTGAAAGCAACAACATTTTCATTATCAGTGAAATCGTAACATCCAAAAAGTCATCACGTTTTGTTTGAAACTGGAGATTGAGCTCAATGAGTAAGTTACAATTTAACAACCTTCTCAAACCAATTTTGTCCCTAACACCCGATCCTAAAACCAAGTATTTGAAGTCTGGTCATCAAAGATTTCTAAAGTTTTAAAATAATTTGAAATGTAGTCTGAAATATTATCAGTCTATATTGTATTAATCAGTTCCAGTTTTCACTTGAACGATGGCTCTGTTGTAAATTTAAACAGGAATTTGAAAGTAATTTTTTTTCCTTTTGGCTTAGGCATCACCATCAATAATAATTTTACACTGACACATGATGAATTTCGTGAATAATGCTCACATTATAAGGAAGTTTTGCTTCTCATTCAAATGTGCTAGTTTTGTGAGACCAGTTGCAATAAAAAAATATCACATAAAGAGAAGTATTTTTTAAAATATGCAAAGAACAAGTATTTTGAATAGGAAAAGCTAATAAATGCAGTTAGGTTTTCTAATAGGACTTCAAAATATTTCCTACCAACTTCAGAAACTAATTCACTGGAGAGTATTTCAATTATGTCTATTTTTTATGGAAAACCAACAGCTGAGTATGATGTTCATGTATAATTCTTAAACTGGGATTGTTCTGAAACATTTTAGTCCAATTTAGAACATTTATTATATGACAGTTTAAACTTTCAAAGCATACAAATCCGTTACTTGACACAGACTGTGGTTTCGTAGATACTTTTCTTGTAGTTTCATTTCTCAACATCTTTTTTGTAATGTCCAGGATACTGTGACCGCAGATCGTAAATTCTGTATTATCAGAAAATGTATGGAATTTGTACATTTGCTATAAACTTGCACATGTGTTTTAAAAACCTTTGGATTTCACTGATGAAATATGAGAACAATTCTTCACAGAGGCAGAGGATGAAGCTGTACTGGATGGGAAATGCTCTGGCAAATCTTACACAATTATTTTATTACTGTATTCATCATTGCAAACCAGCAGATGTAAAATATTAATGCATCTGCCCTGGAGAACTGAAAGCTTGAGTCTCCCAGAACAGGTGGTTTTATACGACTGTTCTTGGAAATAGATTTTTGGCCCCAGTGTCCTTGTGTTAAATCTCATTATGCGTCTTCAAATGACATGCTTTTACAAAAATTTACGAAGGAGATTTTTGGAGTTTCTGAGAGTCAATCAGTCTTCCTCAAATGTCTCACGCCCCCCTGAGCACATCCACAAACCCATTATTTTACATGCAGTTACTGCTTTGAGGAGAACAAACTGTAGCTCAAATCTGTATGGTGTCAATTTTTTTTCTGGATGTCTGGAGATCATTTTAGTTTGCTTCATCCAAAAATAGAGCAAAACTTTTAAATATTTTGCTTAGAAAAGCGGTATCCATGGTAACTCCAGGACAATACCAGAATTCTGTTATAAGCTAAGTGGCAGTCTCGTGCTAAGGCACTTGACCCTCTAAAACTGCTTGTTGCAGCCAGAGGTGTAACACATTACACACACTAGGATCTCTTCCATTCACTGCTCTCCTACATGCTCCAAAAGAAAGTTACTTGAGAACATACCATGAAGTGTTTTGGAAAGTAGTTTTGAAACACTTCTCAGATAATAATGACAATACGTGAATCAGAAATAGCCTACGCCCCAGTCACCAGATGGTACTAGCCTAACGCCTTCCATGTCAGTTGTGTATAACGCCTTTTGGCAAACACTGCTGTCAGTGAACAACCCTGTGAATTGTGTAATACAGAAAAATTGTGTGATCTGACTTGTGGCTGCCTTACAAGCATGGAGGGGAGTGTCACGTGTGCGTGTCTCCCTCCCCCCCAACCTTCTGAGTGTTTGCCCTGCACCCAGACTGACTGCCTGGGTGCAAAGCCCGGCTGTGGGGTTAAGCCACAGTGCAAAGCACAGTTCACATTTCTGTATGGCAGCAAGCAAAATGAGGGCAACAGTGAGTGCACAAATGGAAGAAAAGAAATATTTATGCACCAAGACCCAGATTCTCAGATGGCATAAATTAGCAAAACTCTTTTACAGTTAATGGTACTATGCAAATTTAAAATCTCTTAGAAATCTAACCCATAATAATCTGTTAAAAGATGCAAAGTTGACTTTTTCCTTGAGATCTCTGAACCAGTATTAACAGTAGGACTAGAACAGTTAACAGCCTGTTAACTGTTAACAGCGGGGTGCCTCGAGGCCACTTTCATCAGCAGTAACATCATCAGCAACAGACTGATTTTAATTAACAAGATACTGTCAAATATATCTTGCTACTTATGCATAGCAATATGTGCTTCTCACAATGTGAACTTTCAGGATACTCTGCTTTTCCACTTAAAAATAAATTGTTCATAAAATGGTAGAGTGGTTGTAATATGAACATCATAAATACAACTCACCATGATATTTTTGTGGATGAAGCCTCGTCTATACCTTGCAGGCTTCAGATGTGGGTATTCTTCTGTGCTGGTAACTCTGATATTCCAGACCTTTTTCCAGGCATCATAAAGTTGAACATGTACTGGATAAACTCCAGAATGGTGTGGAGCCACTGCATAGCCCAAATCAGTTGGAATACCATGTTCCTAAAACATAACAGAACAATGACTGCTTTCAAAAATTTATGAAACTTGATGTTTTGGCATTTCTCAAATCCTTTGTTTGTGAGAGATCAGGAATAGGTCCGAAATGCAAATAATGGTAGTATCAAAATATGCTGATGTGTAAGCGAGATGGAAGGCAGCATGGTGAAGATGAAACCAGGATTTTAATACAAAAGTCTTTTTAACAGAATATTTTTATAAGTATGTAGGGAAGAGTGATATAGATGTATTTTACGTTGATTTCTTCAATCTACATTAAACTGAAAGCTGCACTCTTTCAAGTTCTTGCAAGGAACTTGCTCACAAACTGAGAATCCAGAGAGAAAATTACTGGCACATATTCAACACAACAGGTAGCATTTGGCAGTTACAATAACAAAAGTGTGATTACCACTAACATGTCCCCACACAACTACTTGGATTGTTAGATGAATTTCACAGAGAGTCACTGCATTTCCCCTCTAGTCCACTCTAAACATAAAACCATACTCAAAAACCAGCTTAATCATTTCAGGGTCATTTTAAAAAAGGAGAAAAGATAACTACTTCTAAAATTCTGAGGATAATAGGCAGATGTTGTGGACTATTCTCTTCTGTAGTACATCATTTGTTTTTGCAAACTCCTGTCATTTATCTTGTTTACATACTGACCTTGCTGGTATTAACTTCTCTTGACATTCAATATATTTTCTTTCCAGTTTCTGGTTTCCAACATACTCTAATGAATTTTGACACCTTTTCTCCTTCCTTTCAGGTTACTTTTCAAAGGAACTGTATGCAGCAGGTATTTCTTTGATAGTCTGATTAGCAGAATACATTAAGATGTTGTTGTGTTGCAATGGTTTAGGAAAACTGTCTTTGCACAGCGTTTGAATTCTGTTTAAGAGTTTTTTTTATATTGTTTGTATTTGTATGGTCACCTTCACTGCATTTTCTAATCATACTTTGTGTGCAAAGGTAAGAGTTCGTTGATACTTTGGTCTCTTCCTTTGAATAAACTAGTTACTAAGGAATATGAAAAACTCTAAGTCTTATCTCAAAGAAAAATGGGTGTGTGACCTTCGTAAAATCATCTTTCTTCATCTTTTCTGGAGGAGGACCAGACTACTGCAGGAAAGCTAATGTACTGGACCTGAAAACCTTAAACAGTCAGGATTCAACATTAGATGTATCTGTTATAATTTAAATACGACAATTTTACTACCAGCTCAAAATAAAGCAAATTCACAAAAAGTAGCATTTGCTTCTGCTCCGGAAGAACATGAGAAATAAGACTTTAAAAATGTGAAGCCTGCAAGAGCAGAAAGCTATTTTTTCCTCATTAAAGGGCCACTTTGAACCTAGGGTAATGGCATGTGTAACAGATATGGTTTAATCACAGTTGGGAAGCCTAATTTTTCTGTATTTAAAAAACTGGTGAAATCATTATTTCCCTTTAGTAATTTATGGCACACGTAACGGGGCATAAGGTTTTACCTTATGGGAGGGAGCGCATCATCTGCTGATTTACAGCTGGGGTGCCCTGCGTGTAATCTGCCAAAGTAGGAATAAATAAGATCTGGCCTATTGATTTTATTGCATGGAGAGATAAAGAATGGATACACCATCAGTTACGCAGTTTTACACTATTTAATTCCATCATAGATATTTCAATTCATCTTCTTTTTATCTTTTCTACTTCCCTTAAGCATGTGTAAACATCAGAAAGAAAAATCTTTACAGAACATGTAAGAAATTGCATTCTCTAATGTCCCATTTAATCTCCTCCATTCAGCTACAGCCAATGGCTGATTTTTAAGGGTTCTTCCCTCAAGTTTTACAGTATGCAGTAATAAATATGTAATTAAAATCTTTCATTCTAATTATGGGCCTATCATCTTCAATGTATTAGCGTCTCCGTTATTTCTTAGTGACTGTAATTCCCAAGTTCAGCATTTCACACACAACATACACATTCGGTTTGATAATACATGAGGCATCAGCAATTTCAGCCTCTTTCAGAAAAGGAGGATACCTATCTTTGTTATTAATTTAAATGCTTTAAGCAAATGAAACATAATGAGTAGCTTCATGTCTATATGTAGCTTCAGAGATGCAAATCATTTAGTATAAGGTATCTGTAAGTATTAAGAGCATTGAAAGTAGTGAAGAAAATAGAAATTGATGAAGTTATCTAAAACAGGGTTGAAAATTCATTATTCTAATAACATACTTTAATAGTTACATACTGTAGACTAATCCCAGAGTATGCCTTAGGTCACACCAGAACTACAAGAACTAATTTAATTTCCAGTGGCACTTCCAACAGTACACAGAATCACAGAAAAAAAGGGAATATGGGAAGCAGGATTTTTAAATTTTCATGGTTCTAACTTCTACTGAAGTGCTTTCTTTAAAGGAAATATTAAGATTGAGCTGGTCTCAGTACAACTACAGTTTACAGTGAACTTGGTAAAATCTTTGGTCAAAAGAAAGCATATACCTTACTTAAAAGCAAAGTTTTCAAACACAACTCTTAATTACTTGATATTCTAGGTCTATACTTTCCTCCTACACTCACTGACACACGACCATAAGTGCACTCTTTCTTGTTCGGGTATTTCAAATGCCCCTGCTCTTTCAAGGAACAAAGTCATTATCTGCCAGCTAAAGAGCAACCAGTGTATTTTGAAAAGGGAGAAGTAAAATTAGACTGTTGGAAGAGTACAAGTATTGCAGCAAACAAGTTCTGTTTGCTGAGATATTCTGATATAACACTTCTTTATGTCTTTACATTGGACCATTTCTTCAGACAAATAACAGGCACTCTGTATGGCAGTTCGGTTTGGTTTTATTCATGAAATTAACTGTAGATAAAAGGTAAATCTGTTTCTCTAGCATAATCAGACCTAAAGATCTAGTTTAATTTTTACTTATATACTCACTGAAACTTTTTTTCTCAGAGCTTTGCTGTGAATAAATAATTAGTAAAGGCAATGCTCTTCAAAACAAATTTTTATAAAGCTGATCCAAAAGGAATATATAAGATGTTATTAGATATCACGGCAGAAAAGTATCTTTGAAAATGTGGCACACTTCATTAATCCTAACATGCAGTGTTTTCATAAAGTCACTTGACAGGTTTTGATGAAGTATTTATTCTTTTAGAAAATTGGATTTTTCTCTAATCTAAACAATGGGATATTTGGACAAAACTTTATTTAGAAAAATAATGAAATAGAAGAATTGTTATCTATATTGACTTTCCAAGATGGGAACGTATTAATTCTTCATTCTGAAAGAGTTTTTTCATGCAAAATTTTTCATAAAGTATTTAAAAAAAAAAACCAAACTTCAATTGAGAAGGAAATCCAAACTGTAGAGAAACAGAATTTTCATAGCACAAAATAGAGCGATTGCAAAAGCACTTTATCAAAACTTTCTTTTTTTTCAATTCATTGAGATTAAAACAAATTCTGTAACGACTGATTTTCCAACAAAACAGGAATAATGGTTTCTGAATAGCTATATTCAATATAAAATGCAAAAAATATAACTCACTAAGGCAAATTTTTTGTTGAGGATCATCTGCTCCACCAGTGACGACTCATTGTGGAAGAGGTGAGGCTGCATGTGACTCCACATATGGGGAAACCACCAAAACTCATCCACAGATCTCAACAGCAGGTCATCGCCTTCATCTTCCTCCTCAGTGCCTGAGAAAAAAAATTTCTTACAAATGTTTATGTTTGAAAGAAATTAGCATAATGAAATATGACAATTTAAAGTACTGAGGATTTTAAATGTTTCCAAGTACATATTCCCTTTCCTGAAGTAGGGTCAAGTAAAAGACTGAGAGCCTCATTTCCACAGCATCTTGAATGCATGGTACAACACAGTCCTCACATGCACGTGCTGGATCAGCAACATTAGTAGCTAAGGGATGGAATCAGAGAAATTGTATACAAGACAGTTTAATAGAGAGTATAAATTAAAATGTTGACATCCCTTTCCTGGTATTCCTTATCAAAACTAAATTCACTCCCCAATCAAACTTCTTTTCCTTTCATTACCTATGATACATGGAAGTATTTTTTCCAGCAGTCTTTTCAAAATATTAGGCATAATACAATTGTTTTCTCTTCCCTGCTAATTCTTACCTTTCTGATCATAGCCTGCTCAGGAGTTCTCAGAAATTTGCAGCTTTGAAGAGACTTAAAGGGCGGCTGGAGCTCACCGAGTTATTTCTGAGGCCCCAGGCCTCTCTCTCCAGGTGCTCTCCTGCCTGCTCCTGAGGATGCGGGGTGGGGAACAGGCCCCGCGGCCATTTCTAACCGCGGTGCTGATGAAGAGGAATGACTCGGGCAGCAGCCTAGGGCCCCGCTCTTCTCCCACACCTCTCCTGCTGCAGCCACAGCAGCGGTGGGCCCTGCCCTCCGCCCCTCAGCCGCCTGGCTGCTCCTCAGTCCTCCCAGGCTGCCAGAGAAGCAGCCGTGCCCCCGTTACCCACTGGGACAGGGCCCTGCCCCTGCTCCCTCGGGTGCAGGCAGTGGGGGCTGGCCGGGACCCCCAGCACTCCAGAGGCCGTTGGCGTAACCCGAGGGCAATGACAACCCGCTCTCGGCGCTGGGGCCCCTACCTCGGCTCTGTAGAACCCACTCACAGAGATGCAGCCCAGGTGCCTGAGAGCACCTCGGGGACAGCAAGGGTCTCATCAGCTGGCAGATCAGGACACTTCCCTTCACCCCCAAGCCCAGACATTTATCCTAGTCCCTTAATGACAGGCTAGCCCTGTTGAAGGCAGCCAAACTTAAATAACCCCTTAATGGTCTGCTGTATAAAGACTGTATAAGCTGAACTTTGACAATCTATAGCTCAACGCATCTTCACGGTGTGCCTGCTTCCCGCTTTTCTGATTGTCGCTATTCCCGCCAACAATCAACAAAACTTGACAAATCCTTTCTCTCTCTCAGCATCTGGTAACATCTATTCTCCTTTTTCAGTCTTTTAGCCAAACGTTCAACTCCAATGCTTTCTGGACCCATACAGCCAAACTCTCACTAACTATGCTTTTTGCTATTTCCTCTTTCCTTCAGCAAATCTTGTCTGACATACCTTCACTGTTGTGATTTTATTCCTCATTACCTCCATAGAGGGAACTACAGCAGTGACTGAAAAATGCGGGCAGACATATGTAATGATGTGTCAATATTTGTAGGATCACCAGATTTTCGGACTCCATGCGAATCCATAGGGCCCTGTGTGATGTTCACACGCTATCACAGAAAGTGACAGGAGTGCCTAAAGGTCACACGATAGCCAGATCAGGGAGAGGAAAACATCTCAAGAAAGGAAGCAAGCCATAGCAAGGGATGGGCTGTAACAGAGAGGGAGTCAACTCACTCAGTTTACAGCCAGTAACTGGGTCAGTTTGTCCTACAAACATGCAATACCTTTGCCAAATCCTACTCTGCCAAACCCAGGAAACCCATGCGCATGTTCCCTCTCCAAAGCATCTGAACTGTCAACTGAGGCAAAAGAAATGGTCTGGAAAGTATCTCTGCCTGCTGAGACACTGGTGACAAACTTGGCAGTCAGGGCCATTTTGCTGGGCCATTCTAGGCAAAAGAAAGGGGAAGAAGGAATGGGAATGGATGGAGCAAGGCATCTCTCGTCTCTCGGAACCATGCAGGTGACACCTGGATGGTTGCAGGGGTGAAACCTGGACATTTACCCAGTCTAGCTGAAGTCTGCTGAGCCCAAGAGAGACCTGTGGAGGGACTGTGCAGCCCCAGCTGCTTTCTTCTCCAGCTGTTCAGCTCTAAATAAAAGACTTCTTTCCCTGCCTCTTCTCTTCTTAATATGACAAGTAATGTTGACCAAGGTGCACAACTGAGCGCAAGAGTTATGCTCGTCCCTCTGCTATGTAACATGTTAGGCGTATTCAAGCTCTGTGTATCTTTCTTTGGTTTTGAATAAATCCAGTTTTAGTTCCTAGTCTCAGTTAACACATCACCCCACTTCCCACTTTTCATATTAACATCCTTCAACTATGACATTATCTTGTGTTGTCTTTTGTCTCTCTCTTCCAGGCTCTGACGTTGTCCTATTCTGCATGCATGCCTTTTTCTTTCTGTTTGATGGCAGAAAGCACCTTCTTTCTTCTATATCACATCCTATTTAATACTTTCTCTTTTATTTCTCCCTATTTCTACAGTGGTTTAAGTATAAAATTATTTTAATGGGTAATATATATTGCTGTGTCTCTACAGTAGAGATTAAACTACCCAAAAGGATAAACTGTGGTAGCTCAATAAATCTCTCAGTGAAGCCAATGGAAAATTTCATTTAATCGGTGGAATTTAACACTCAACAACAGGTTGAAAGGAACTGAATTTTATTAAAAGAGGAGGAGGAATTCAATCTGTTCCACACTGGCACCTAAGGCATGGCAGCTTACTATAATTACAGGTGCCTCATCCTGAGATGTTCCAGCCCACCTAAAATTCTCCGTGCGCTCAGGAAACAGATACAGAGAAAAACGTCGCTCACCTATTCCACGTGCCTCCCTCTTCCCATTTCCTGCGAGAGGTTCTGTAGTGAGTGTCTGAGCTAGCTCAAACTGAATGAAATTACAAAGCAACAGTAAGAGATGTGTTTACTTCACTCTCAGGATTGATTTTACTGTGTTGTCCAATGACACATATGTAACATGTATAACCCCTACAGAAAACTGTCATCCCAAGCTTGGACTGCTTCTTGCAAGGTCTCCTCCTGGCCCTGTGACTGCTAGTTCTGCACGTCCCAGCTTGCAGGAGGAGGAACAACATTCCTCTTATTCAGGAAACTTAATCATCGGACAGTACACTTCTCTGAAGGGCTCACTTAGTCTTTCTCTTAGCAACTACAGCCTGGCTCGCATACTTCCACATCGTTACTCTACTGATTGGACTATTATGCAAAGAATGATCACTTTTTTTCTTTTTAAAAAAAAAAAAAAAAGGAGAAATGCTGCTGCAAAGTGGTGTTTACAGATTCTACCTACATGATTATTTCCAGACAGACTACAGCTCAAACAGAAGGTTAATCCTCCTAAAATTAGGAGAAAAATTTGATTCAGTAAATCACACAAATGTATGTCCCAAAGCCACGTGGAAGAAAGAACAATTTGATTTTTTAGTTATCCTATTATGAAGGAAACCCTTCTCTCTACTCAGACCCTTAGTCTCCATCATTCCTACTTTCCTCATACTACAAAGAACACCATGAAAATAAAAGTGATTTTAGTATTTCATTCTTACCTGTGTGATAAAATTTCCCTGAAAATCCCAGGTTGAAAGTAAAATTTGTAATCTGAGCTCTCAAAAGATTCTGAGTGTCAAGCAGGGCCTGAAAAAAAAAAACAACCCACCATATAAACATATCTGTAGAAAACACACCTGGCACAGAAATTTAACATAACAATATAAATATTTTTACAGGTATATGTCTTTTCAATTGTTTTTGCTATTTAAAAACAGCTCTTTATATATGACAAAAAAGTAACAGATATTTTCTTTACCGTTTAAAGATTAAAGACAGCGTGCAAACTCCATCGTTTTCCTCATAAAGATGACCAGCTATTAAATACTCTTTTACTCCCCAAATCATGAGACAGGAAAATAAAGGCACACACCAGAGAAAAGACCTTCCACTGATTACTCAGTAAACCTGGGACACAGCCAGGAATGAAATTCAGATCTCTTGTGCCCCTGACCACTGCTCCATTCACTAGGGTGAACAGCGTCTATTAGAATTATGTTTCTCTACCTCAGGTCAGGTACATACATAGCATTTTAGTCATGTTTCAAAATTACTGGCAAAGAAAAAAAATATCCAGAAAGACAGAAAGAACCTAGATGAAGCCTATTCCACATCAAAGAACTTAATCCTAAATTCCCCCCAATTCTGACTCGTTTATCAGACCGTTCGCATACTGGCTGTCAGCATACATGTACTTCCACTAAATCAGTAAGAACAAAAAAGCAGCATGCAGGAAGAAAGTGGAAAGCTATTATTCATCAGATACAGCCCCACGCTTTGATTTCAATATGCTTTTCTTGATTTGTTACTCCCAAGATTTACATATTACTTTCAGGAGTTACCTGACAAACTCTTGCACTCTGCTGTTTGCTCTTTCAGTTTTTCAGGTGAAACAAAGAAACCTAGCTTTCCAATGCAAAACAAAAATTTGCAAAGCAAGAACAAAACAGAAGAGCAAAAAGTCACCTCTAAAATGAGACTTGGAGTGCACATTCCTTCAAATAGCCTGCCTTCAACTGAGCACTTGGTAGTTGGTAATTAATGAACACGTCGGATTTGTGACGCTGTACACAGCACATACAATCATAGAATTGTTATGGTTGGAAGAGACCTCAAAGATCAAGTCCAACCGTATACCCAATGCCACCATGCCCACTAAGATGCCCATCAGGTGTGTATGGCCAGCTACAGCACACATGCACATGCTTGGAGGTAGGCACTCATGCAGTGCCTTTGAAAGAAAGGGAAATATTTATACGTCAAGGGTCACCAAAGAGTTTTCAAATCAACGCCCATTATAGCACAATGATTTTAATGAGGTGATTAAAAACATTATTATTGTCAGAAATGAGTAACCAAGCATGTTATGAAAGGGGAATGTATTTAAAAGCACAAAAAGATTAAAATCACTGCAGATTTTCAAAGGTTTACAGGTCTAGTAGGCTCCTCACTCTTGAAATTCAGTGACAATTTGGTGCCCTGAAAAATATGAGCCAGTAATTTTAATTACACTTTCTCTGGACATTTTCATTATATGAGTAATTTGTCTACCGTTATTTTTTTAACTGGAATCCCAATGACAACAAAATGTTAGCATGGAAGTCAAGTCCAGCTTTACTTATAGGCATAGGTCACATTACAGTTCCTTAAAATAGGACCCATTTTAGAGATGGAGGTGATATCCACCTCATCAGAGAAATTTTTGGGCACACGAGCTCTTCTCCAAGTCTTTCCCAGGGCTCATCTATATTGGTTCTAATAAAAGTACGATCTCCATCTGCAAACTCTGTCAAGCCTGTTTCCTTACACTATCACGCCTACGACATTACAGTGACAACATCAGGCAAAGGGTGACGATAGCGGGGGCTCCGCTGTGCAGCAGCCTCAAGAGAGGCCCCAGGCAGCAGCCCCAGCGGAGCTCCCATTCCCTGTAAGAGCTGCCCATACACCACAGCTGGGCCATCCGTCCCTGCTCCGTGCTCCCCTTTCCCATCGCTCCCTTGCCAGAGCTGAGCATTTTCACCGCCGCACTGCCCGAAGCGGGAACACGGCCGCTCTCCAGCCCTCCACCATCCTGCGCCTGAGGCCTCCACCACCTCACGAAGTCCCAGCTCTGGCTGGCTCCGGAAAGCTGGTGCGTGAGGGAGCTGATCCGCAGCAACAGGAGAGACAGTCATTTGTCCCTGGCCCGGGGGGCTGCAAGTTTGAGTTTTGTTGATATGGCTGACAAAACACGAGTGGTTTCAATTCTGTGTCATCAGCAGTACTTGCCTTATTCACCATTTCAGTGGACCAGAACATTATGCCTAAGCATATTCATTAAATATGTATTAGTCACAAAATTAAACTTGTGAAAGAACCATCACTTTTCTGCCTCCTATTTCTTAAGGTCCTCTCAGATCTGGAAGTAACTTGCCTCTCCCACTGTCTTCTTCACCAGTGTAGCTCCAGCAACAACAGCACAGGCAGCTTCAAAGAACGGCGCTAGTAAGGTAAAGATCTTCTTTCACTGGAAAGTCTGAAAAATGTTCTGCGAACAAGGGACTTTCTAAAGGAATGAGTAAAATGAAGCACAGAATGGAGATAATTGAAAACAAGCTCAAGACTTCTGAAGTGGAATATTAAGAGAAAAATCTTGCAACACTGTAACGAGGGCTTTTGCACAGGCGGAGAGTGCAAAGATCACCAAGGAGACTTCTTATTCTAATGAAAGGTGGCAAATCTGCAGAGGATTTATTATGAAAACCATCCTTAAGCTGCTGGGAACCTATTCAACAAAATAATTTTATCTTTGCACAGTTAAAAATGTAGGAGGCAAATGATACAGCTATACACTTCTTATGTTAACAGTACATACTGTCGAATGAAAGAGATCCTGAGTGTAGCTTGACAGCGAGGTGGCACGAATGGGCTGCACAGTTCTCTCCCTCCAAATTAAGGTAAGAACTGTGAGCACTTTTCGAGCTGAAGGTCTTATCCTGTACCTTTCTAAAACCTTCTCAGCTCCAGTCTAGTCTCAGCATGATGGAAAAACAGAATGGGAAAAGCAAAGAACAGCTGGAAACGCCAGAGAAACACAACCTGGGAGGAGATCTCTGCTGCACCTCCAGGGCATGCTGCAGCCACAGGGCTGACAGGAGAGCTGCAAACCCAGGCTGCCAAAGGAGAGGAGGGAGAAGGGTAGCAAGAAGCCCATGACATTTCTATGATAATGCAGCACAGAGTTTACTTCTTTGCTGGGAATTAATTTTGCTAGTGCAGTCACCACCTTCTTGCTTCAATGACTGCCTGGTGGCTGCACTTTATTTAGGCCAGCAGTCACGATAAGACACTCCAAACAACACGAAACTCTAAAGGAAATCCGAAGTTCACCTTCTACAGAACAAACTCTGAAAGCGATGCCGTTCGTTTTTTGGCCACAGTACTCTCATTAAAATCGACGGCAGATCTTCTGCTAAAGCCTCGTGATGGTGCTTGGAAATGTTTCAGCTAATGCCAACGGCGTACCTGCTCGCCTGCTCTCTCTGCAAAGAGGGAGGGCGCAGACCTGCTGGTTTTGTACCGACAAGCTGAGATAACATTTGAGTTGTCATGCTTATGATTATTTTCTGGGTGATTTGACATTTTACTCATCTTTCAGGTTCTAAAAACAAAATGTTAAAACTCATGAAAAAATATATCTAGTAGCAGATGGCAGGGCCTATTACTGTGAGTTTCTATCAGAAAGAGAGAAAGAGAGAAAAGTAGGGGGATGAAAAGCCTGAAATTTCTTTTCTAAATGCTGTTTTATATACTGAAGGTAAGCTGGTGATATTTTCTGTGTATTTTGTGATCGGTTTATGAACAACCCCTCCGGGTACCTGTATGAGATGTTATATAAATACACTAGTACTGAAGATTGTATTTTAAAAACTGTTTAGTAAAGCCTTCCTATGTTTACAAACAGTTATTCAGTACATGTTATACTTCCACTGGTACTATAAGGAAAATAAACTGCTGGCTGCACAATCACTTTCATGTACATAGCTACAATGGAGTACTTTCTTTTCAACTTTTCCTAAGCTCACATACTAGGTTTAGGAAATTCCTTGTGCCAGAAATCAAATGTGAGAATTCAACATATGATGAAAGACCCCCTTCACCAACAGTCCAAAACAATCTCAGAGAAAGGCCCTGTTACAATCTAAGGAAGAGAGAAAAGTTATCCTGACAGCAAAACATCACAGTTCTTTCAATCCTTGCATCTGACAAGTTCATAGTATAATGAAAGGAATATAAGAAATCATACACATTGCAAATAAAGCCAGATGATTAATCAGCATCATCCCATTTAAGTTATTTCTATTTAATTTCTGATTAAACATCTCAGCAAATGTAAGCTGCTCTAATTGCCAATGGAATCTCAACTGACTGAGAATTCCGGAGAAAAAGGACTCTCAGATCACAAATGGAACAGAAGGAACCACAACAATTACTCTTTAATTAAAATATTGACGCAATGGAAACATATGAAAATTCCCGCCTTGGTATAGATGGCCTCTTTTTTTTCTTGACAACTACAATGTTTCACTCTTTTTATCACTTTTCATTCAGAAATATCAAGTTTGTTTACAAAAGGAACAGTTGTATTTGATTTTTCTGATCTTACAGACAGGACAAAGAGACACAGACAGATGACGTGGGCTGTCAAAAGCGCTTGCTCAAGTAAATCAGCAGTAAAACCAAGGATAAAATTTGTATCACCAGACTTGCTTCCCATTTCCATAGTCAGGAAACCATCCTGCCTCCTGTTCTCAAACATCTCTCTACATGATTTCACTTTATAGTCTGCCACAGAGAAGTCACGAATGTCAACTTGTCTTCAGTAAACAGACAGTAGTAATTTCTTCAGCATCAACAAAAATAGTCAGACTCAAACATCTTGGCTGATCAAACAAATAAATCAAGAATGCTTTGCTGAACTCTGCTTCACCAAAGAGGAACTATAACTTTTTTCTGTAGTCATACCAACATATTTACTACTATTTTCCTACTCAAAAGATGCTTAAGAACTTAGTCACTTGACAAGTGGAATAGTTCAAAACACTGTTAGTTTTGCTTGTAATCACGTGGATTTTAACTAAATCAGCAAGCAGGTAGACATAGCCTCACAATGCTGCAGCATTAATATCTTAAACTTCACATCACTACATGCTTTCATGTCAGCAACAGCAGCAAGGTCAGCTTCATAATTTTCCAGAAAGTCTCCCTCCTCCTCCTTTTCTTGGGAATTAGATCTCATCTCTCAATGCTTGCTTTACTATTTTGTGGCTAACAATACTATCAAAGGAGCCATTAACTTAGGAATTACTTTGCTTTTGAGGAAAACTTCTAATGCTGTACTGGCTTTTTAATAAAGGCAAGGACCTTCTGAAAAGGTAAAACAAATTAATAGAAAGTGTAATGTGAAAGCAGACAAGTTAAGCACACGACGCCCCTTTATCGGAGCTCTTACGCAGAAGTAGCTTTAACTTTCTGTATCATATTTTTTCTTTAGTTTAACCCCTGCAAGAGAGGGAAGAAATAGAACTAAAGCTTTTTTAACTTCTGAGTGGAGCTCTTAATATAGGGGTTTAATGAAATGAGCTGTAACTGCTGTGATGTCCTTTTACTTTGCACTTCTTGTGACATCGTTTTGCCTTTCCTGAGCATGTTCATGCTCTGAGAAAAGAGTCCTGCCACTGAAGCTGCCTGTGCAGGTATAGGCACCACCACCCACCGCCCTCCAACTTTCCCTTCTGCAGAACCTGACCTTTCCCCAAGTTTCTATCCACATCGCAAATTCATGGGCTTATAAGGAGGGGGGGAAGAGGGCTGAGGAGGAAATAGAAAAGAGAATTAAGGAACATAACATATACGTGACTGAAGTTTGCATTTACGATGCATACAAAAATTATGATTTTTAGAGCATTGTGCTTCTATTCAGAGTTCAACAATCAGTATCTGAAATTTCCCAGATATTTTGAGATTTGCTTTATCATGTTTTATACACCAGTCCCTAAACTTGGAGGCACTCGCAAAGTGTCCAACATTAGAGGCAAGAGGCGGCATGGTGTGGCAGAGAAGAGAGGCCAGGCTAACAAGTTGTGCCCCATGACCAGTCCCAGGTTTGTTCGGGCACTGCTGAGGCTGATGGCAGAAAAGGGAGGAGGGGGACACAGAGCCTAGGGAAGGGAGAGGTGAGGGGGAAGGAGCAGCGGGGACCCACACGAAATGTTGCAGCAGCAGCATGGTAGGGGCCTGAAAGTGAGAAGTCCTGAGACCATGATGGCAAGCGTTCAAGAAACTGGGGCGGTTATCTGGGATGGGAAGGCAGTGGGCAAGAATTTGGGGTGTTTGGAGGCAGCGAGAGGCTGCCTGGCAAGAAGAAACAGAAGACAGCCTCTAGAAGGTCTGTCCCAAATGGCTGGGAATCATTATTTTATTAGACAGACTATTTTCCTTCTGAGGAAAGATGTTTCCCTCATGATAAATTATGTATTTTGGAACATCATTAAAATTCAATGCCTATTCTTTCTGGATTTCCAAGATTAGCATTTTGACACCCATTACCATAAACATTTAATCTATGCAGAAGAAAGCATAATTGCTTTGGGTATGCTGGGTGTATCTGAAAAGGTATTTTTAATATCCTTCAGACAAAAGGAGGAGAATGCTTAAATTTTCTTTGACTGTTCACTCTCTTAACAGAGCTGACACTACAGAGAGGGCAAGAGAAAGAAACAAAGAAAATCTTCAGCTTTTTCTGCAAAGTGTTTAGCTGGCAGAGACCATAAATTATAAATAGACCCTAAACTGTGTAAGTGGGGAAAGGACACTGCTCTACAGTTTGGTGGAAGCAAGGTGTCCAAGAGGACACAATCTGGCAAAAATAGAAAGACTGATGAAACAGAGATGGAAAAGCCAAACCGCTGAGAATACATATGCTCAAGGTTATGAAATATCAGATTCCATGAGAGCTGAAGACAACTATTCCTGCTACTTTGTACAATAAAATTAAAATTGGGAGGGGAAATCTGTTAACTAAGACACAGCAGCTTCAAAAAAAATTATTCTTTCAATTAAAAACATGGATTTTGATAAGTCAACTAAATCCTTCAAAAGATGTAACAGTTCAAAAGTACCACATGCCAGCAAGACGCCTGTTTACAAAGGGCCATGTAACACAGCAGAATTTAAAACAGAAAGTGTGTGCAAAAATTCCTCGGAGACGAAACAAAGCGCCTGGTTTCAGTTACTTAAAAATGATTGTAGTTTACCGACAGCTAGATTCTACCTGCAGCAATTGTGATTTTAAATTATCAAAGAGGGATGCCTTGGAGCCCGACTCTTTAATGTGCAGGACAGGCAAAGCTCCCATTGCTTGCCTGGGTTCATTTGGACCATTTGCCAGATCCATTCACCCGAGTATCTTACCTGACTTCCTGTAACATGAAGGCCCATACTCACCAGTTGAAGAAGCTAGTGTGAGTCTTTTCAATGAATTCAATAAGCACCATTAACTGGGTAACCCAGCTTCTCTTCAAAGTGTCAATAAAATGAGATACCAGGCTGGAGACCAATTACGTGCCTCTTAGTTTTTCAGTGTCCAATATAAGACACACTGGGCCTGATTTTCAAAAAATTCAGGAGCCACAACTTTATTTTACATGCGCCGATGTTGTAACTAGGTATCTGAATTTGACATCCGCTAAAGGACACTAAAAATGTAAGTAGCCACTTTAGAAAACGACATCTCAAATGATTTCAACCAGAAGTTTTTTCATCAGAACACTGTTTTAATGTTACTGGGTCTTCCTTTGGAGGTTTTTTAATATCATATACAATAATGATCTTGATGACAGTCCAATTATACATTTTCAAGTAATCAGGCTCTTTCATCTAGGTAAATCATTTGTACAACCAAGAGATTTAAGAAATATTTTTAACTTCCTTCACCAGCTTCTTGCTTCTTGGAGGCTGAGATAGCAGCTAATGAGAATAAGCTAATTAAGGCAAGGTAAGCTGAAAGTTTTAAATACTTGGTGCCAATACTGTTTAATAAAGTAATTGGCATGCTGTTTTCAGGTTTCTAGATGAAATTCTGTATTATTACCTCTTAATTAAACTGTACTTTGATGAAAGAAGTTACTACTACTAAACAGCTAAATGATCTCATTATTCTGCAGTTAACAGAAATAAAACCCTGCATTTCTTTAAATTAAAGGTCAAAAAAACCTCAGGTCAATTGAAACAGAACTAATAAACACCCTGCTGCTGCATATGATATTCTTCCCCAGATTTTGGTCAGAAAGGATTCAATAGAAAACTTGTTGGTTCTTGCATTTTTACCTAACACTTCATCTGCTTATGAAACACCAAGTACGAAGAAGTAAGCTCTCAGAGCATAACAGAACTCAAAATAAAACCAAAGTGACTCTAAAATGCATTTAAAACCTCTTGATATTTACCCGGTTAAGTTCTTGCGATCTGGTGATTGCTGATGAGCCAGCACAGCAGGGAACTGAGGTTTGTTAGCCACCACGCAAGGCAAGGCAAGGCAAGGCAAGCTCTCCGGCAGCTGTGCTGCAGCGTCACCCCCGCCCCAGGCCGCTGCCTCCCCTCCCAGCAGGACAGCCCGCCTCTCGGGGAGACAGAGCAGTTCAGATCCTGCTCCACTTCACTTCTGGGCCACCTTGCTGGGCCTGCTTAGTCTGGCTTGACTCCATCGCATCCCATCGGCAGTAGATAAATTGGAAGAGCTGTTCACCGATTCGTGTAGACACTTGTCTAGCTACCAGTAAATGTTAGGCCTCAACAACTCAGATTCAAACAACCACCTCAGATGCAAAGCATTTATATCTCTGCAGCCCCCCATTAGACAACCCACACTTTTACAGCTTTAGATCCTGTTTGGTAGGGTGCACAACGTTGTGTCATAAAAGTTAAAACAACGGCATGGCTATTCAGTCCAACGGCGCGTGCATTTTATAGTCATCCAGCTCAGAAAGAACAGAGGTTATTATCCACGCTCCTAGTACCACATTCATTATCAACAGCATGTTTGCTTCCTACTTAATGCTTCCTCACACGTCAGCTTTGGCTTTCGCTGCAGCCAACACGCACAGCAAGTAGTTTGGCCGGAGGAGCAGGGCTACTCTCCAGGCGAGAGACAGTCCTCCGCTGCACGGGCTGGCCACCAGCTTCTGCTGCAGCAAAGCCTGCGCTCCCCGACCCACCGCACGCTGCCTGGCTCTGCTGCTTAGGGCCCTTCTACCCTGCCATTGGCAACATGTGGCTCTGTATGGCCACTGAATGCTGACAGTATCTAGAAGGTTCAACACTGGAAGAATTTCTAGGCCTAATCTCTCAGCAGCAGAGACCACGGTGGCCTCACCTGAATGCATGGGAAGCTGCAGCTGGGTCACTACACCTGCTCCAGTCTGATGAGTTTGTCAGTGGTTACATTACTCTGTCCAAAATGCCAACGTTTTTAGAGATGCAATTTAGATTTTGGGTCTACCTTTGCACCCATGGCTTGCATACAAAACAAGAAATTTGTTCCATAAAACCTAGTTCCCTATAGATTTGTTTCCCAAATTGCTATTCTCACACTGCCGCCTAGGACCCACCCTCCCCGTGAGGTCTCCCAGGCACCTCCTTCCCTTCCCGCCCTGCCCAGGTGAGAAAGGGACAGCACGTGCTATCGCTGTCTCCAAGACACAGCACACGGGTTAGCCAGGGACAGGTCAAAGTGAAGGATCAATGCAGAGCTCACTCTGGAAGCTCTGCTTCAGCACTGCTTTGTGGACATGCCTTACCCCATGCTGAACCCCAG
>NW_009595220.1:17278-20379 GCF_000690535.1 Cariama cristata | reverse complement strand
AATTTAATTGTCTTTGAGAATTGCCCATATCTGTCACATTGGACCAAAACTGCTCGGTAGGTTCAAACGTTATTAGATTGATCATAGAACCATGGAATGGTTTGGGTTGGAAGGGACATTCAAAGACCACCTAGCCCAAACCCCTCTCACAGGCAGGGACGCCTTCCACCAGACCAAGTGGTTCAAAGTTCTGTCCAACCTGGCCTCGACACTTCCAATGACAGGGTATCCTCAACTTCTTCGGGCAACTTGTTCCAGTGTCTCATCACCCTCACCATAAAAAATTCCTTCCTTATGTCCAATCCAACTCTTTCAGTTTAACTGCTGGACTGACAAAAGCAAACGGGGACATTAAAAATACCTGATTTCTTTAGGAAATGTCTGTTCGTTCACTCCTTAGTATAAACTTTTATACTATTTTATACTTTTTTCCCCCTAGTAAGACTCAAGCTTCCAGGCAAGCACAATATTTGCGTTCATGCTTAGTTTTACTATTAGAGAACAAATAAAATGCAAATAAATGAAGACTCAAACCCTCTAATTCATATAAAATCCACAACAGAGCGGGTTGCTCTCCCTGTTTAGTAAAGCAAAACAGAGTTACCACATCACTGGCATGTTAAATAAACTGACTACTCCATCGGCTGGGCAACACACCAATGACACAATCCATTCACAACTGTTTCTTAGGTTTTGTTCTTTTCTTTTTTTTCCTAATAGAGCCAAAAAGATTCCTGTGCTTCTCTTAATACTGCATCTGATCAAAAATAGCTATCTGCCTTTGTCCCTATGTTTGGGGTGAGCTGAGGCATACGGAAAGCTCTTTTTCTCTCTATGCTCCACTTATATTGACAGAAAAAAATCCTTGACCAAAAAGATTTTCATTTTCTCTTTCTGTCTGAAAGCTCCATGTCAGAAACAGCTGGGAATTCAGTCTTCAGCTTGCTCACCAGCTAAGGGTCACAAAAAAATATTTTTTTCTTCTCTTTTTCAGTAGCTCTAAAGTTGCTGAAAGAAAATTCCCCTGCTACATCAGCATCGGTATCAAAGAAATGGCAAAAAGAGAAAGCAAGCAAGACAAGCTTGCACAAAATAACAGGTACAACTCTCTTCTCAAGCCATATTTTTTTATGATTACACGTAGTCAACACAGAAAAGACACGACAAGAACTTACTTCAAGTTAATAAAAATTTGGACAGTTTCATTGACTCCTACATAGTACCTCGTCTAAGGGATATAATTCAGGAGGAAAAAAACCAAGACTCTGGTGAAACATCAGATGTTAATAAAGAGAAACATGGGTGGATGATTTTGTTACAAGTGTTAATACACACCTTTGCTGTTTTCACACGAGTGTTTGCATTTCTAAAAGAAAAGATGACAGAAACTACATCTACGTAAATAAATATCCCAGCTGGTCAAATTCTACACTTGCAGACTCAAACTGACACACAGGAATCCAAACTGAGCTCTGCATTTAATTACGCTGTAAGAGATTGAGAATATATCTTAGTACATATTCCTTCCAACAGCATATTTCATACCCTTTTGCCAAGTCTGATTTTTAAAGACCTATATAATCCTTTTACATCCTTTTGGATATTAGCCTCTATTCTGTCACTGTTACCGGCTATTCAGCCTACACTTAGACATCTCTGTGCCTTACATTAAATATTTTTATCCACCCTCACTGTTTATACCCTGCAGACATCCACAGCCTATTGCTTCCTGCTTTGGTCATCGTTACTTTCCGAATTCTTTAGTCTTTATTTTTTCATTTTTTTTTGCTCAGACATTTCCTGACTATTCTGGTGTCTCTAAGCTCTCTAAACACTTCCCATTAAGTGGCGCAGAACCGAGCACAATATTCTAGAAACCTCCTCAGTCAGTAAGATGAAGTACTTTCCTGATGTAAAATGGTATTTTTCACAGTCAGCTTAAATTTCAAACCAGCTTACATTACAAACTCAGGTATATTTTAGTATTCATCTTGGGTTTAGGCCATTTTCAAGATTACTATTCTCAACATTTCTATTATGTTTAATGAAGGCAGTGAGAAAGGACAAGGGATAAGAGAAATGTTTTGCACCATAACAGAACACTTTTTACATCAATGCAAAATTATTTTTCAGCCTCCTTTCGAGTGCCATTAGAGTGCTATCAAAGGCAACTCTGAGCTATCTTTAGTGCAAGTTTGCTTTAAAATGGGAGCAGAGACACTTGGGTTATTCCTGGGAGTGCTGACACTGAAAGGGCGACTGAATGGGAGCTTGATGTAGAGCTGTGTGGCTTATCAGCTCCACAAAAATGCAACTGGTGCTCCCGGAGCTACCCTGTTACCTCTGTACAGCACGGCAGGGCCTTTGTCACATGAACTTACTGATTTGGGTTGGAAAGAATCCAGGGAGCCCTACTCTACAGAGTCACTGGCTTTTTATTTGTCCTCTCCACTATTTGTATTTTCAAAGGTATTGCAGTATAATTTTTGCAATATAAAATGGTATTTAATTTATGATTTATTCCAGATATGAAACTACATTTTTAAGGAGCAATACTAACTCATCTCCAGGTCTGTGAAGTATCAGAAGGAATTTCCTAGAGAGTAAATATTTTTAAAAATTGGTCACAAGGATTTTATGCTGTCAAACATATTTTTTAAAAAGGTAACACTTCTACCTTGTAGAAGTGTTGAAGTTTGCACAGAAAAAGAAACTGGAACTGGAAATAGATAGGGCATTGCTGTTCCATGAGGGATTAGATATATACTGGTAACAAACTGCTTTTCTTTTACTTTGTTTTGTAAGCCGAATCACCAAGAATCAGTCATGTAGTTGCATTGACTTCTTCCGGACTGAACAGGTAAGAAGAAAGGACACTTTCCATGCAGCTGTATTATAAAAGAAACTAATGAAATGGAGTCCCACTTCAACCCTCATTTTCTTCTTTTTGCCAGATTCTGCCTGCTTGATGTGACTGAAGATCGGGAAGGAGGTAGGTCCAATTTGAGTATCCTGTTTTTACAGTTAATAGCTTTGATTTCTAGATCTGTCTGCACTGTGTTTTTATTTGTTGGTTGTGAAAATTTTATTCAATTCCGTTA
>NW_009595220.1:0-17247 GCF_000690535.1 Cariama cristata | reverse complement strand
GCAGCGGGAATTGGATGGCTAACTTGTCATCCGAAAAAGCCCAGAATACATCTTGCAGCAGCCGCTAGTACGGTGATGAATCGGCACAGCTCTGTGGTAAGCTGTAGTTGCATTATTATCAAAGTGCTTTTTGAACAAAAAGCACAGAACAAAAAGAGCCTCTGACCAAGAGAACTCGCAATCTAAGGAAAGAGAGGGACTGACAGGCTAGCAGAGGGACACACTGCCAGGAGGCCGGAAAGCGTTTTCAGCACGTAACTGTTCTTAATGATGCCTCCAGGCGCGCGGCAGAGATGGAACCCTGCCCCAGGCCTGGTGCGTTAACTTTGGACACCTACGGCCAGCAAGTGCCTTCTCTCAGCTTCCCTCTTCTGCCCGCTGAACATTGCTACCCAGTGAACAACAACGGGCAGCCTTTGAAATACTAACCTTGAAACACTGAAAAAGCTTTTCCAGTGGAGACAAATTTCAGTATGTCTCAACACACATTTCACTTACTTCATAAATGTTGGAATGGCAGGTTTTGCTCTCACGGCCAGATGGACCAACCCAAACAGAGCCCAGCTTTGGTTATACTGACCATACTCAAAAGTAAAGTGTGCAGAATCACATGCATTTTTATCTCATCCATGAAAATATTCACGTACATTCTTAAAGTGTAAGTTCCTAAGTAGGCAGAGGAAGACAGAACTTGCTAACTACATGGCTGTGAATCAAAAATGATCACTGAAGGCTGGCACGCTGGGTGGCCATAGGCATTTGTCTGGATTTCTTCGGAAGGGAAGCCTTATGCTCAAGTGTAAAGATATCTCTGCATAATAAACTAAGTCAAAGGAAAAGGCAGAAACAGTGTTACAAAGCATTCAGTTAGCCTACTTGATCTCAGGTCAGTGTGATTCCTTAAGTTTGAAATAAAACAGCTCTTACATCAGAAAACTCCACTGAGCACAGGAATCAGAACACAACAGGCAGACACCATTGTTAAGAGAGTTCCATAAAGTGTAAGGACAGCAAAGTCTTCACCACTACAGAGTAATGTGGGGAACTAAAAAATGAAAAAAAATTACTGTAATTTTCTGGAAAGATGTAGATGACTGCATCCATACTGCACATCTACTTATTTGGGACATCAACGTTGGATTCACATAAGCCATGATTTCCTTACTTTGGTTCTGTCATGAAGACAGACCAAGGACCAGGTAGTGTGGAACCAATAATCAAATCTGGTGCTGGAGTAGAAGAGCTTGAAGCAAAAAATTCTCATTGGCCTTGAACATCTCATGAGATCTACCATGCCAAGCAGCAGCTTCTGCAGCCTCTTTGTCAATAAAAAAAAGCTGCAACTGAGATGGATTTATCTTCTCTTAGTTCCCTGCCACTGAATTCATTACAGAAGATGGCACAATCCTTGGGAGAAAAAGAAAATAAAAATAAAAATCACAGTTTCAAGAACTGAGGTTTGCATGGAAGTGTATAGTGTCACAGCTTTTAAATGAAAACAAAACAAAACAAAAAACCCCCACCCCAGATTCAGTTACTCTGGGCACTGCAAAACTAAGCAGAAGGAAAAAAAATACTGTATTTTTCCAAAAATTGATTTTTCACAAAACCAACTCCAAAATACCGTCAACAAAACAAACAAGCCAAGCCATGAATTTCAGCAAACGCAGAACTAATGGAAACCACTAAGCTAACAAGAACGAGGACTGAAATTTGGTTTCCTCCTAACAGACACAGCACTGGAACGACAAGCCTCCTCACACTCAAAACTGCTAACAGGAATCAACTCTGTGCTAGAAAGAACACCCACTGGGCAATCAGTATTCACTCTCTTCCACGTGTTCAATGTGGAACAAGATGGCTTAGATACACAGCAGCCTTTTTACCGCCATTGTGCCTGAGAAGTATTGTACAGATGAACGAAGTGGATAGCTGAGCCAACTAGTAAGCACGAGTAAACGTAGTTCCCATTTTGGCACGAGAACAGCTCCGTGTGTAGCTACAGAGGAGCGTGCCAGCGCCGCTATTTGCCATACGCGCTCTCTGTACAGATTTCCTGCGTGGGGCCACGCTCGCCCCACAGCCCCAGAGAGCTGGGAAGCGCTGTTTGTGCAAACATTTCTGAACCTCAGTCCTTCCCACATAGAATACATATGCGTGTAGCCACATAAAGCACGGACCAGGAGCACGTGAACACACAAGGGGGGCAGCCTCCTCTCTGTTTGCCTGGCAGTCCACAGAGATACGATGTGGAACCTGGCTATTATGAGACACACAGTTACCGTGCAAGGTTGCTGTCTTCCTACACCATGCATAAGCTGTAAAATTCATCATGGTGCCAAGCTTATTCCATGGGGTTTGGGGGTATCTAGCTCTCCGCGCGTGCGGAACAGGAGGAGGAAGCACGCGTGGAATTCCCAGCATCGCCCTGGCAGTCCCACAAGTGTCGTACCCAAGGCAGAGCCAGCTCTCCTCCATCCCCATCACCTCTCCGCAGCCATGCTCCTCCGGTTGAGGACTTTTATCCAGCCTTCCGTTTCAAACATCGGTACCCTTCTTGTAAGAACAAAAGCTGGGCTGTATTGAGCAGCAGTTGTATCTTACTAGATTAAAATTCACAGAAGTTTGTACATAAACCAAATTGCTTTTAGAAGTTAAATGTTAAGATGACAGACTGGTAAAGCATTCTATATGCTGGTAGCAGTCCATAAAAACATATAAAACAATTTTTATAACTTGTTTTAAAGTTGTATTTTAGTTCTGAGATCTAATTCTAATTCTCTACTGCCTCACAGTGCGTAATATTCCACACTACTGTATCTGAAACAATATGCTCAAGAAGTTAAATCAGTCTTCCTAGGGCATCAGACAGCTACAGAAACACCGGAGTTCATAATACTTCTTTTCTTTGACTTTTTTTAAGGATAGAATGTACTTTGTACTTATTATTTCAGCCAAGTCAATATAAAATACCTTAGGAGCTTCAGGTCAAATTAAGAAAGAATACACTAAGCGTATTGAACAATAGCATAAAGGTACTACGGCTAATGCACTGGGAATGTAAAACGATTGAGCAGAATAGAAGTTCTTAATAGTTAATTTCTTATGTCATTTAAAGAGGCAATTAAAAAGATTTTTTGAATCTCCCCAAAGGAAAGATTTACGGCTCAATGCAACCAAATAGACGTGCGTATCTCTGGTGGTTCTGCAAGTGACACACTTGATGGCACATCTATCATTTCTTTACTGATAACCCTCTATGTGATCCTATAGATAAAGCAGCAATTAACTTACAGAGCTAGACTTCCTCCTGTGACAGAAACCATCCTGATTCTTGACTTTTCAGGCCTTCTGCACCTTTCAGCCATTCTGCCTTAACACAAAATACATCTCAGCCTCTCTTCTGAGGCAAATATTTAGGCCATTCCTATGCAAGGGTAACTGAAAAGATACGTCACTGTATTTTTCAAATTTATATCCAAGTGGTATGCTTTACTATGGGAAGTTCTGAGTTCTTTCCACATATGCTACACAGGGTGAAAAGACACTTAATGGATTTTAACCAGCTGTAGTAATTTAAGCTGTGCTGACTAACGTGGACAAATTTGTAATACAGTGAATAAACAATTAGATCTTAGGGGAGAAATCTGTTATTAAACAAAGGTGTATTATATTAAATGGAAGATTAGACCGCAAATACACTAAGGAAATAACCAAAAAGTGACAGAATTGGCTTTGGAACATGGAAGAGGATTGATCTGACCAAATGCAAACATTCATATTTGGTCTTAGTCACTCTAGAAGCATTTTATGAACAACAGAAACCAATACATACTTTTAAGGTCCAATTCACTTAACCAGTTCCTGCCTAAAGATGAGTTATTTTTCTACGTTGTCTACTAGGGAAAATTAGAGAACTAGCTCTGATATAGAAGTCTACATTATAAACCTCAAAACCCAGGCAAGATGACAGACTCTGCAAGTGATGGAGACGAAAATGTTACAGATGTATTCTTTCTGGCTAAATCCCCTCCCTTATGAGAATGCTGCTTGGCACAGATGACACACGAAGAGGACAGCTCTTGTCCAGTTCTTCCGTGACTAATGCTGAAAGACTGCAGATTCAAGCTTGTATTGCCCCTTTCAATGCACATATACTAATGGACGTGTTGTCTAAGTGCTCACAAAATAGAACACGAAAAAAAGATGTATCATCCCTCTCCCAATAATGGATATGGTTAATATGAAGCTTTTTCCTTGGCAATTACAACAGAATAATTACAAGTGTAGACAAAGATTAGGCTTACATGGAGAAAGTGAAGAGATCTCCCTCCCGACTTCAATTCAGAATGTCTCTTTTGAAAAGCACACAAAGGACAAGACAGCCAAGAGGAGATCACACAGCTAATTATTTGGAAAAAATAATTTCAGAGTGTTCTAATTTTTCCATTTTGAAAATGTGATCAACTCTCAAGGGAATACAGAAAGTGCATGTATTGGGGAAACGAAGGAAAAGGTAGACCAACTTACTGCCCAGATCACCAGCTCTACACAAGCTGTCACTATTGACAGAAAAAAATCTATTTAATTTCCCCCCTATTATCAGCTGCTTTTCCCTTGTAAAAATCTCAATGCTTTATAGTCATAAAAATTTCACAAAGAGTAACTGTAACAAAAAAAGATACTGAATTAGTAGACATCAGCGAGGACAATCATGGTCTATTAAGATAAACTTAGTCTGCGGATATCTAGATAGATTTTCTCTGGATGTCCATTTAAATGAATTATTTGCACTGCACAGGCTTTTAGTCTTCTAAGACACAGGAAAATAAAATATAACATTGTCTGAGCATAATGATCCCTCCTGCCTGACAGACGTGAGGAGAGAAAAAAAGTTACTGAAAATGAACATTGAAATGACATTACCAAGCTTATTTTCAAAGTGGGAGGCAATTAAACTACAAAAATGTTCTCTTCCATTATTTCTATTATTTATTTACTTTATCTTCCTCTGGTATATGAAGATAGATAGTTATTGTGATGCATAGTGACAGCTACTCAGTATGTTACATTGAAGAACTATGTTCCATCCGTCCAGATTTTATGCAGTGACAAGCAAATCTGTAACAACCAGGCAGTCTAAAAATCTAAAGTACAGCCTCAAGTTGTTTGGGTCTTTTTTTTTTTTTTTTTTTGACAAAGTTGTGGTGAAACGAGAATAAACTTCATCTGTTGTTTAATAAAACAAGCCATGTATTAGTTTTACAGGATTTCGGTGATAAACTATGTCAAGAGATTTTCAGAAGGGCTCTTTACACTTGTGTCCCTGACACTATAGATACTTAAGCTGAAGTACCATCACCTTGCCTCATCTTTAGAGATGCAGAAGACACCCATTTTAGAGGGTTTGCTTTTGACTTGATCTCTTCTGAGGTCAATATATAATACTGATAAAAAACTACCACTTAATCTTGTGATAGCAATTTTCATTAAGTGCTCAACTCCAGTTCACAAACTTTAAAGAGGAGGGCAGTTTAGCCTAATGTCCAAATATTAACTATTCCGGCCACTTTGCAAATCTCATTTAGGTATCTGAAGAAGAAACTCCCTTGAAAACCTGATCTTACATGCAATCAGGATCTCCCTCCTTGGAGCGAGTCAAAAGGCACCCGGACATGGCCCAGCTTGAGCAGGGGGTTTGGACCAGATGCCCTCCAGAGGTGCCTTCCAACCTCAACCATTCTCTGAATTGCAGTGTAACAACTACCCTGCACTTCTGCAAACCCACAGGGTATCTTTTGTTACGACGGCCCTCTATTTTAACTCTTACAAAGAAAGAACAGTACAGACAGAGCTTTCAACTTGCTCACCTAACTCGTGCCTGAACTTTAGGGCCTTAATGAATCAGTCCTCCTAAAGCGAATCTAGGTTCTCTACGCACTCCACAGAGAAGCCTTTGTCTCAGAAGACCCAAGACAAATGCTGCCTTCTTGAGTTAGGCAGTGAATCACGAGTGACTACTGTTGCTATCAGTTCTGCATTAACCCTCCAGTTTCTGAACTCTGTCCTATCCAGAGGAATGGACAGAACCAATCCTACAGGTTCTCTGGATGTTCGGTGCTTTCTGAAGCATTTTCGGTTACTTTGCATTAACAGAGCACATGTAGAAACATTCACCTTGCTCTCAGCAAGCTCACAGTCCTATCAGATGTGACTATATCCACAAAACATTAAATAGGAGACACGTCAAACAAAATCGAAACACAAAAAAGCATTATACCCAATTCTATATTGCTAGTATTTAAAATGTAAGTTTAGTAGAAATGAGTTAATCTTGAGTACTGAAATTATACGAAGTCTACACTTAGCAACCTATTTTCACACTTGCAGCGCACAATTCTCCATCACAGCCAACACAGCAGAACTCAGTAGAACACTCCCGTTAAATAGCATGTTATTTATCCGTAAATATACTTTACAATAACGGATTTTCAACTACCACAAATTGATTTTATTTCATTCCTTCCACATGCCATTGTGTCACAGACGATAACTCCTTTGATATTAATAGTAATGAAGATGCATTGCATCTGACAGCCCTAACAACACATTTAATAGAACATTTTAACTTTAAGTAGATGAAGAATCAGAAGGGAACACTTTTTCAGATTCCACTGTTTCAGAACACAGTTCTGTATAAATGAAATTACCCTACTTAAAAGTTATTTCCACTTTGATATTATTTCTATTTAATTTGACAGTTTTATTTTGGGAAGATAACATTCCGACATACTGCAAATTATTCTCCCAAAACAATACAGTTTATCCTTTTGTATCTGCTTTAATCAAATTTGTCTCAATAACATCCTGTTTCTGGTAAGGAATTCTGGCAATTAATCATCCTAAAAATGACAACTCTATAAAGTGTCACTCACAAAGAGAAGCAATACAAAACATACTGTTTCAAACTGCTACTGCACAACACAGCGAGATATTTATTCAGGCTTTATTTTATATATTTTGTTACCAGAAACTGCTGCTTCTGCAGAACAACAGGAGTTCTGCCAGCGGTGTGGGTCAGACCTTATTTCTTTCCTGCAATTTGAATTTGCACTTAGGAGATTCTCAAAGCATGCTCACCACCCAACTCAAATGCTGCCATCACAGAAATTCCATTTGTTTTCACCTTTATTCCAGCACTCTCCCATGCAATTTGTTTGCATAAGGAGAACACCTACTTATCTAGGAGGTATACCTTATTTATAATTGCATGTGCAGACAGTGCTTTGGAAAAGAGTGTATGCTGCAATTTTAAAGCAAATTAAAGCGTAACTACAAGTTCAAATATCTTGTTTAAGGAAGCAATATATGCAGGGTTACTGCAGCTTGACAACTATGTAACACTGAAAAAAACAAAAACCTAGTTAAAGATGAAACAAAAATGACCATCAACTGCACACGGTGCTGTCCTTGCCTTTCCTTTTCCCAGTTCCTCCTTCCATTATGAAAGTTTAACAAAACACTCTCCCTTATCTTTAGCACAAACAGAGCAACAACGAGCATCTTACAGATTTTTAGCTTCTAGATCAAATACAGTTGTGCAAGGTGACCTCTACCTACCTGCTTTGTAACAACACTCTTCACAAAAAGCAAGCAAGGTATACAGCAGGAAATAATGTTAAGATGTTACTCCTATTGACCCGTAGCTACCACCTCACTTCAACAGCACAATAGAGTGAAAAAATCACCTTCAGGAATGTACAACTTAAAACGTTAAAATGGAAATCATCAAGTCATTTAGCGACAGAACAAGCTTTTAAGACCAATATTGACAACAACCTCGCTTGCGAGCAAGAGCCATAAAACAGAGATAAGAAAGGTGAAAAGCTGCAACCAACTCCTGACATCTGAAACCTATTTCAAACAGCTAATAATCCAGTCTATTCTTCAAAATCTGCGTTGACATTTACTTTTGCTCACCACATTTACCTCCTGCTTGTAAGACTAGCAACATGCACATTATGTATGAATAGCTCTTGAGTCCAGCCCTGAAGTCCCGTGTTTTCAAATGCCACTGAAGTATGTGCTTAGATAGAAGCTATCACCGGACTAGAGAGCTAAACACTCTGCAACTGCGTTTAGAACTGTGCGTGTTGGGTGGGTTGTGGTGTGTATGAAAACACTACCACTCTTACCTCCTTTTCTTTCCCAGTTACTTAGCAGCTAGCTGTCTTTAATTTCCTTTTGGGAGACCATTTTCCATATACAGTAAGTGGAACGGAATTCAGATGCACCCACCAATCTGTTTATAGAGCTTAGCTGAGCATGGACTTCCGTGTCACTCGAGAGAAAACAAGTGATAGTAACCAGCGAGTCATCTTATCTTACCTTCTTTTCTAGTACAGGTACAAGTGACACTGCACAGACTCTCCTCCAGCTCGGAGGCTGAAGGAACTGCTACACCTGGAATCAGTGACTACCCAAAGCCAGACACACTGGCTTCTCTCTCAAGGCCCAAACGGTTTGCGTTGGTACTTACTGACCTGCATCCTCTGCGAGTTCCAACTATTAATAACTATTCACTTTAAGACGAAAAACCAGCACTTCGCTGTAATGACCATTAGTTTGTGTACATACTTTACCTGTACATCGTTGGTGTTCATTCTTGTTCCCTCCTTCCCAACGAAGATGTCATCTATGTCAACCAGAATGTACCTATCCAAGGACAGTCTGAGCTTCTTTCCAGACAGGAAAGAGATGGCATCTATGAAAATCAGCTTGTGCAGCCAAAAATTCAAGTTATTGCCGAAAAGGACTCGTTGAATCCCATCGTGGAGCCCCAGGTCATGAATTACCGTGGCAGAGAGAGCACTTATAGCAGCAGGTGGTGAAAGGTTTTCTGGTGTCTTTACTTTTGCAAATATCACTGGTTGATAAGCTGTATGATTAATCTGGAAAACCGCCCAGTCATTTCCAAGCAAGGGACCTTTCTCAAGCTTAGAAGATTTAGTCACATGGAGCAGTGGGGAATGAGGGTTAATGCAACAGTCCTTAATACCCACATTGCTGTGGACATGGAAAGGAAAGCCCTTCAACTGAAAGCTCTGCAAGCTGTTCTCATTGCCTTTGTGAAATCCAATAACACCTACACCATATTCTATACAGTACTTATCTAGAAGGCCTCTGTTCCAAGAGTCCATATTCACGTACTTCAGAATATTTTCGTATACTATGAGAGCATATTTGCCTTTATTTTTGTCTATAAGCACTGGGAGGTCACCTTTCCCAGATGCAATCTCAATGTGAAACTGAAATCTGCTAGATTCTAAAATGGTTATTATATCTTGGCCTAATGTTGAGTACTGACTTTCCACAAACACCAGCACTACAAGATCTGTCCTCAGGGGATCAACAGGCTTCATGGTCTTCATCTCCATCAGCTTGTATGGCAACAGTTGAGGATCACCACATTCCACTTCTGAAGAGATTTCAGAAAGTTCATTTTCCTGTTTGTAGCCATTATACAAGTAGTACGCAGAAATAACTATGCTCACCATACAAAAAGTGGCCAGCAAAATAACTGTTCTTTGAAAATGTCTGTGAAGTTTCATGATAAAACTCATGTTGTTTACTTGCCTTAGATTGTTCTCGACAGCAGCATTAAAAACAAACACAGATTCTCAACAACTTGTTCCAGTCCTCTGAAATATTTATGTCACCATTGCAGCACACACATTTATCTTCCACAAAGCTTTATAGAAGGTATAGTCTAGAAGAAAAGAAAATCAGAGATTTAATTGAGGCATCACACTTGTGAAATATCATCACACTGAAACAAATGGTAAGCAAAGCAATCACTGCCAAACAGAAGTTTGGGAACAAGCAGCTCAAAACTTTGATAGTGTCTTTTTGAAAGTTTGCATTAGTAGTGTTATTTCTTTCAGCTCCCACTAGTTGCCATGTGCATTTCAACGTCTCTAAATCTCACAGGCTCCTTACCCCAGAGGATCAAATAGAAGAGGGTACTCACAGGAGGCACTGAAAAGCAATATACAGTGGCAAAACACCTACTGTTCTGCTGAAAATTTTTTACCCAAAGATAGAAGTTAACTCTGAGTAGACAGTTGCTGACAACCTAAACATTAAAGAAAACTTATAACCCGCCTCTTTCCACCCCCAAGAAGCTGGGAGAACATCCATCTACACGATTAAACAAGTTCTGTCCTATATTAAGTTTTGAAGAACCAAGGAGTTCTTATCAAAACATGCACGTTTTAACTGTTGTACACATACATGCTGATATACTCTATATTACATGTATTATAGGAGTATTTTTAAAACAAAACTACTCTTTTTTCCTGCAACATTAGAAGTAAACAAATAGCATCTTACTGGTCTGTGTACTGTTTTGCAAATTGTTGGAAGAACTTTGTATTTCTTTGTATTAAAAAAAAGTAGAAAATAATCCAGCTCTTAAATTTGCGAGAAGAGAGTAATAAATCAAAAGCTAACTTAAGAGGCAGATCACCCAAGGATATACTTATGTGTTAACTTGCACCTATGGAAAGCAGTCATTTTTCAAGTCAACAGTACAATCGCTGTGAAAAGTTTCTAGTAAAACAACGTGACAAGCATAAAATAACTAAGTACCATAAGTTATAAAGGAAGGTTAAAAGCAGATTTGGAAAAATACTAAGGGTATGAAGATCTAGAACATGCTATTTTAACTTCACAGTGCAGTACACATCCATTCCTGACTAGGATAAACTATGGGTCTAACATTAACATGGTCGTTCCCCAACTGAGTGCTTAATCCTTCCACCTGTTTTTTAAAAAAATAAAGTAGGGCTTAAAAAGTGAATACCAAGAAGCTCCAGAGGTATAACCAATATGAAATATGAAGTTTTCTGTACAGATTGACAGAAATAATTAAATTTTCTTGAGAGATCATGGTAACAAATGATATCTACTCAAGCTCTATCCCATGTTTTGAACTTTTTAAGGTTTACTGGGTTTTTGTTAGAAATTTTGATTCCTAGAACGGCTGACAACTTTCAGTACTGAATCAGGGAGCAGATGATAGTAGAAGAAATATAGTCAGCTTCTGATCCAAAAGACATCGAAGTATATAAAAGATTAATTACATATTAATAAAGCAGGAAAAAATGAGGTGGTGTAAAACAACCAACAAACCAAACAACATGTCATGTACTTGGGCCACTTAACCACTTGACAAGAGCTCCTCAGCCTACATTGTGAAGGTGGTGGCCTTTCACTCCAGGTTTTCAAAAAATTTAAAAAAGATGATGTACTTAACAGCACCGATGTAACTTCCACAACTTTAATTAAATACCAAACATTGATCCACTCAGTGCCATGAGCAACACAAAGTAAAAATATATGAGTAGGAAAATGAGATAAGGAGAAAGAGAGAAACTAAATGGTATCCTATTTATCAAAACAGCAAAATTAAGCACCAAGAGTAAGCGTATGTAAGCTGCTTCACTCATAGTTAAGACTCCCTTTAAACCTGCACCTTACCAGATGGGCCTGCTTTATGGATATATTCTACTTGCTTCACCTTCTACTCACAGACACCAGCATATTAACCCTTTCTGTTCTGGGTGGACTTACACCCAGCCTTGAACCTTACCTGCAGCGGCACAAAGACTTGCACATAGCTTTTAGACAGGAGATGTGCCTTTCACCCAGGCACACAGGCTCATTAATCAGTGTTAAGACAAAAATAACATAACCACAGTTTCTCAGTTTCTAGAGGCATGTATCTGAAAAGAAGTTAAAGAATACATAAAGACCAAACGGCAGCCTGAAAGTACCTTCAGAAGAACTCAAAGACCATTTTTAAGATGCTCGATCCTTGTCACACTAGCTTCAAGAATATCTGTTCAGGTAGCAGAAAAGAGATCTGTAATATGGTAAGCAGTCAGGTGACAAAGAAGGAGCTCCATCCTGAATGAGTAAAACCAGAGAGGTGTTTCCAGACAGATGATTTTTCATTACACACACACAAAGTATTCTCTTCGTTTTGCATTTCCAATTCAGCTGCCTGAATGCCCAGAAACTCATAGTTTTAGTGGCTAAAATGAATACTTACTGCATTCTGTAGAAAAGCTGTACATACACCTACTTATCTTCAATAACCACAGACCTGGCTGGCTTACCTCACCCAGAGCTCAGGCCTGCATTATACAAGAGCTGCGAGCCTGCAAAGCAGAACTCTTGCCGACAGAAGTACAACGGATCACTTCTTTGAACGACACAAAGTCAACCACCACACAACCAACAAGCACAATGCTCGTCTGCTTCTTTTAGCCCTAAGCTCCTCTAACACGGCCCCAAAACACCCCTAATCTTATGCCAGAAACCACCAAAGTCCTTTTGAGAGGAAGTTCCCAGCAGCATGATTTCGAAATTTCTTCCTTTACCAGCCTACGCTTCTGCCAGTCACCTGAACCTGAGAATCCTGCCTGGAGCAGGAAAAATTCACAGTGAGCTAAGCTCACGGCAAGAAAGGGCTGATCAGAGTTGTTTGTATGAGATACTACAGAAGGGTTGCAACCCAAGGGTTGCTAAAGTAAGCAGCAGGAGCACTTGAAACATTTGCAGCAAGGATGCAGTTCCAAATGCAGTTCCACGGAGCAGAAAATCTGAAGCCAGCCCAGAAGCCTGCAGTTTCTTCAAGAAAGCCTCGGTCATTTTATCCTCAGCTCCTAATTGCAGGTACCCCCTGGGGCTACAGAGTGCAGCTGTAAGGAGGAGTGGATGGAAATGCTGAGATAGATGCGAGGTTTGAGACCGAGGAATGAGGAATTCTCCGAGACCCAGCGTGACGCAGCCAGACTTGGCATCCTCCCCACTGAAGACAGGAAGGAAGGGGAAGGGAACAGGCTAAGGCGCAAGTCTGAAATGCATGCTCTCTTGAATCAGCTTGATGCTTACGTAACTTTCACTTATTTAAGGACTGTTCTGCACAGCAAGTGTTCAAAAGAACACAGAAATAAAAAAAAAAAACAAACCACAAAGAGAACATGCATTTAATAATACCAAAACAGTTTCAAAGCCTTGACAAGGTACAGTTGCTTTCCTACAGGAACAGCAGCCTTTTACTCCGAGCAACAGTACTTGCTAGATATTCTGCTGGTATATTTTAGATATGCTAAAATAAGTCATCATGCACCAAACTTGACAGTGGTACAGAGATCTTCAGGGTGCATCACCCACAACACACTGCAGGACCTATCAAGACCACTATAGTGACCATACCACATCTTCACGGTTGTGACCAGACACAACTTCAGGGAAAATGGTTCTTCTCTGCTATCGCTTCCAACAGTAAAACCAGACAAAGGGCGTAACTCAGAACACATCAACAGCACTTACGGAGCCTCAGTTTTATGACAAAGGAATACGATATTTTACAAAAGAATGAAGAAGTCATGATGGTTTGCGGTGCAATACAAAGTGGTATAAGAAAAAGCCTTAAAGAAAAAAAAATATTAAAGAATCTAGAAACTCTTCACAAGAGTTCAAGCTTGTTAGCACTGTTTCAGTGAAAAGCCATGAAAAAGATCATAGCTAACATAAGTAGTCTTCAAGAGAGTCATATGGAGTTCAACAAAAGGAGGATATGGTCCCACCTATCTCTCAAAGCACTTGAAAACTGGTGTCGGACATTATACAAATCCAATGTTCCACAAAGGTGATGTTGAAATAAGTTTCACCTATAAAATAATTTGTACGGTATTTTTCCGCTCTCTGCAGCAATAAAAGCTGGCTCATCGTTCTTTATCTAGAACCTTATTATTGTTGAAGAATCTGCATTCAATCTCTGACAGAATTTGGCATTTTCATGCCACCATCTGAAAATTCAGACCAGAACCTTTTACCTGCGTTGTTCCAAGTAAGAGCTATCAAAATGCCTCCTTAATGTGAAAATTAGCATCTTTGAATATTTAGAATCTTGTTTTTAACTTGTGGACTCACTATAGAGGAGAAGATCTTGCTAAGAGAAAGCTGAGTCATAGAAGGAAGTTTCACATTTTATTCTGAATACAGCAAGGCTCAATATCATTCTCATCTAGAAAGCGATTTCTGCAGCCCAGGACTAGCCCACGTGAAAATCTTGTGGGTAGAGGAAATCAGTATCACCTTATTAATTGGAAGATTTACAATTCTAAGCAGTACAGCTGGGTAGTCACAATTACAGGTATCTTCAGACAGCTAGCATGAAACAGGTGCATTGGAATAGAAATCTTCAACTGTGGGTTTGTTTGGGGGTTTTTTAATTTGTTTTGAGTTTTTTTTAATTCACTAACAAGGTAGTATTGATGAGAGAACAAATACGATGAAATCAAAAGAGCTGAACTGCACCATAAGGAGTCTGATGAGTTCCTACCATTGCAGCTTTCTTTAGCTTCTTGTTTCATTGCTAAGCATAAGTGACCAAATTCTTGGCTTCTACAAATCTTTTCAGCACAATAACCCTAATGGGGTTATTACTTACATAGGACAACACTGGCAAGGGACCTGGCCTATTAATGAGATGCAGGAAGTGAACATAAAGAACATGAAATCCTAAGTGTTGATTTTTGTCTTTTCTGGCAGTAAAACGTATGTAACAAATACCAAAGCGGCCCCCTGAGAAGCCTTCACAGTCAGCCTGGATCCCGGTCCCTGGGCTCAGCCTCCGACTGCCGGCCTCTGCCCTGCCAGCCCCAAACGTTGTCCCCTCCTTGGTACGGTTTTGGCACCGAGACTCCCGTGGTGCACACAGCTCCCTTCCACGGGCTCTGCATGACTGGCTTTTCCGCGCAGCAGAAACATGCTATTTTCTGGATTCAGGAGCTGAAAAGAAATGTGGTTCTGGCCATTCCATTTCATAATTGGTATTTACATCTTCTAGAACTAAAAAAAGAAAAAAAAAAAAAAAAAATCCCTCAAATGATATCAGTTCCAGGTTCACATCACCATACAGTAACAAATACATGCTCAAACAGGAAACCAGGTACCCACATAAAGTTAGACACATAAAAGTGCACACAATTAAAAAAAAAAAATCAAAGTTGTATCATGAATATCAGTAAGATTCTTAAAACTACAAGAAACATTTTTCTGGAATTCAGTCGTGTTAAAACCTATCAAGATTAAAGTAATGGGCTGAGCTAAAATATCCACAAGCACATGAGAAATTGCTCTCAAATCACACTTTTCAAAGCCCAGTAAAAAAATAAAACCACACCACAACTGGTTTAGTCTTACCTCAGGCCTGTGCAAGGGAATTGTTTACTGTGACCCTTGATTGGAAACAACAAAGTTGTGCTGTACCTCTACACAGACATTAAAAAAAAATTGTTAAAGAAAGAGTAACAAAAATCCTTTTCACCCAGAACTGCCAAAAAATGCAGCTAGTTCAGAATTAGTCATCAATAATACTCAGCTATATTACATTTGTCTGGTTACATACACCTGGACATATTTTTAAATCTCTCTCCTCTTCTAATAACCCCCATCATTATATTCTGGTTCTGTTCTTTACCAACCTGGCAGGGACCACAGTGCTAGCAACATACACCTAATATATTAACTGAAGGATAAGTTTTAAATGAAGAACAGACAAAAAAATAGACGTATTGTTCAGCATGTTAATACGGGCATTTACATCGCCGCTGATTAGAATGCTATTTAATTGCTTTGAACCTAAAAGCCTGCTTTGGCCAGCCACTATGAAATATGGCCTTAAAGGAAGTATTCTGACGTCATTACATTAGCGTTACTAAAATGGGAATCTTTGGATATACGAATGACATGGCAGGAAGCAGCAAAGTGGATTTGAAAACAACCAAACCTGGCATGGATAGTAGTGCTCAGATTTTTAAATCACATTATGAAAATATGAAACCGGTCTCCAAATACCGAGTACCCCTCCTGACAACCCCATTCTACCCACTGAAGGATCCAAGCAGCGATAACTCAGACAAGGAAAGCCAGGCTGAGAATGAGATCTTACGACTGCATATTAAGAAGACAGTTTCAGCTTGAAAGATGGTGCTATGAGACATGAATTGTCAAGGGAAGCCATCAAGACCCTTCAGTATCACACAACAAACGCTGTAACGTGTGAATATCGAAGGGCTTGCATTCTCTCATATATGTTTAGAAAAAAAGGGAATGGTTTAGGCAGAACAGAAATTCTGGTAGGTGGATATGCTTTTTCAAGTCCTCGGGGCAAGCAGTTTTCAGTTTCTATTGCACCTATGATATCCTTAGCTCCACGCTGTGTTGCTTCACGCGTTACTACAGAACCTTACAGGATAGGAATTCATGCACCAGAATTTGTCATTCAAAAGTATTTATAAAGATTAAATATACAGTATTTTGAAATACTTTAAAAGAAGGCTTGGAAGACTTAAACAGAGTACAGAAGTTGGGTGCTGGTCTTCAAATCACTACTTCACCTTCATACAATACTTTCTACCGAAAGATCTTAAACCACATTATATCTCAGGCAATTTTCCCAAGACAAACCCTATTATTTTTCAGCACTTGCAGAAACATCACTATCTAAAGACTAAATTATTTGCTCTAGGTCTTTAAGATAAATGTACAGCACATTCTCTAGTCCATGCCCATACCATTCCTTCCCCCTCTCTTTTCTCCCACAACTGCCAAGCACCAGCCAAGTGTAGAGAGATAACAAGGCAGAGTTCATCACTATTCCTCCTGACAGACCTGAGCGGTGATGCTGACGGTGAGAGAAACCCCATTTCTGACACTTTCCACTTTATTAAAAAGAAAAAAACCCTACCACGCCGAAAACTGAAGCAATTACCTAGCACATCAAGTAGCGAATTAAATAATGGAAAAGTTTTCTGCCGTTTCCCAAAGGTTGCATGTGACAGTTGAAACGAGCAGTAACACACTCCGATTTCTGCATGGGATTTGGGGAATCCAAGCAGCTCTGAACACGTGAAGTTATTAATAATTACTGCACTACGATGACTAATTTTGTTCCCCAGCACAGCCATCGACCCACGTCCGCAAACGCTAGAGGGCAACCGCGTCGCACAGCCCAAGTCCGGGAGGCGAGGAGAAAGGGAGAGAGCCCACTAGCTGAAGGGCTGAGGTGGGCACCGCACCAGGCTGGCAGATGCTGAGCGCGCTAGTAAAGGCGGCAAACAAAACAAACCCCAGAGAAACACCGCAAAACAAACCCCAAAACGCTCCCCC
>NW_009595219.1:26554-27753 GCF_000690535.1 Cariama cristata | reverse complement strand
ATCTTCCACTCTTCTTCTTCCCCCACCACCCTCCACTTTTTTTTTTCCCCCCCTCCCCTCTCTCACCCCCTTTTTCTTTTTTTTTTTTCCTTTGACTGGTAGACGCTTAATTAAAGTACAGCGGGAACGGGGATGGCAGATGGCTGATTTTGTGAGTCGTGGGGTGCGGTGATGAATAATAGCACCACCCACTCTTCGGCTTTACTTGGGAAACGCTAAACATACCCCCGGTTCCAGCTGAGGAAATGCTCGCCGAAAGTTTCGTGTGAATCGGGCAAAATGCCGAAACGAGATGCCCCGGCGGAGTGAGGCAGGTGGCTGAGCAGAAGAATCCCCTTTTTTACCCAGGGAAGTGGCCCTTGTGAGCTCCAGCGTCGTACCCTTGTGAGAAACGCAGAATGAGTTTTAGTCCCTTTTAGTGCTTGTGACTGGTGGTTTGTGGGTTTTTTTTGTTCGTATTGGGAATAGAAATAAAATAGTAGTCTTGTTCGATCTTTCAAAAATACATTTAGGAGGTTTATCAAAAATAATTAAACTTCCTTATATTGTGATTCATAAAGAGCTGTAAAATAACTCTCGATGGCTAGTTGAATTTATTGGCATAGGTTACGCCGCCTACACCTGCTCATTATCAGTGTATTTTTGAATTACACGTTAGTAACATGCTGATATGCTAAATGACGTTGGAGTCAAGAACATTTTCAGGGAAAAACTCTTAATTAAAAAGAAAAAGCCTAAAAAGGACCTTTAGAAGCAGGTCTCTTCCCTGAAAGATGATGAAATGCTCCTTAGGAACACGACTAAACAAGAGCAAGGAATATGGCTCAACATCTGGTGAAGCAGGAGCAAATCTCCGCATCAGCCTGTAGTTTTAAAATAGGGAACGTGATTGCTGGCTTCTTGTGTCGTGCCAGGAGCCAGCTCGGATCTGAAAGCATTTCTAGCGCAACAGGCAAGCGGCTGTGTTTCCCATGCAGAAGAGTTAGAATTCAAGGGAGATAAGATCTGGAAAGGCAATTTCTTTTTCGTGTTTGCATTAATGAGATAATTTATCAGAAGCTGATAGTTGCCGAAGGCTTTATTTATTATTTTTTTTCCCTAAGGTGATCTGTGTAGCGGTGTTCTTCCCCAGTGCAGCCAGCACGTGTCACTATGGACATTAACGTGCGGACGCGTGGGCATACGCGCTCCGGACCGCT
>NW_009595219.1:12515-26523 GCF_000690535.1 Cariama cristata | reverse complement strand
GGGGGGGGGCCGCCCCCCGCCACGGGCGGGGGGCTGCCGAGCGGAGTCCTCTGCCGGGGGCCCGACGGCTTGGGGTGGCAGCACCTTGGTGTGGCTGTGGGGTTCGAGTCCTAAAATAGCTGTCATTTTTAAAGTATGGTTCTTGAGTTGAGGTCCCGGTGCGCTATAATGGGTTGGGGTGAGGGGGAAGTCAAAACTCCCTTTGGCTTCGGTGGTAACAGGATTAGAGGTTTGTTAGAATAAGACTTTTTGTTATTTATTTTCCGTTAGAATAAGACTTTTTATTGTTTATTTTCCCAGTGTCAGACCAAAAAAATTACTGGATGACTAAAGAATTTTTTTCAAGTTGTTCCTTCTTCCTTTGTAATTATGAGTGTACGTAGTTCCCAAATGGGTTAGCAGTTTAGTTGTAACAAAAGGAGACGGGAGTTTTCAGGTTTTTACACCAACCTTTTTATTTTGTCGAGAGGAATCGGGGCAATAACAGGATGAAAACACTAGGGTCTGAATGGTGGCTGAAGTCACTCAGTGTCCCTTGGGAAGTCTTCAGCACTCTGCAGGACGGGCAGTATTTTTCCTGCTGCTGCATAAGACAACTGCTGATTTTCTTAGAGTAAATGAGGTCCTTACTGAGCGGACAGATTTTCATTTTCGAACGTGCATTTCGAAATAGAGAAATTCCCTTCCTTGATCAGACCACTGGGTCCACTTAGTCACTTTTGCTCTGCTGCTAGAGGTCATGCTGTAGGAACATTGCTGCGATGTATGCCTCTTAACGTATATATTTGCAGTGTGTGACTTTCAAATATATGTGTGGGCTGACTTTACATTTGGGTTTTGCCCATGTGTTTTTTCCTTATTCCAGCTAAAGCCTTAGTCCTAGACACAAATGACTTTAAATGATCTGTAAACTTACTCTGGAAGCTTTAACCTGTGATCCTTTGCCTTTTGGTTTCTTCAGGTACTGAATATTTTCTTGTCCCGTATACGTATTTATGACATTTTAGTATGTTGCCTTTTTCGATAGACTGCATTCTCAACTGGCGTAAAGCCTTACTTTACATACGCTTAAAACATACGGAAAGCCTAAATGCTGTTCTTTACTTTAGAAAGAAATGATGAAAGTGACAGGTTGAACTGTCAACAGATAACAGACAATTAGAGATACCTGATGGGAAAACTGTACATACATGTAAAGCGGGATAGTCTCTTTCCTTCTGTTTCTAGGTGGAAAGTCAGTTCTGACTGCTTAATTAGATGTAGCATCAAACTTCAATACAAGGGGTTTAGCATCTAGTTGGCTGCTCTGACAAATTCTTCTTTGCGTAATTGATTTTCAAAGGTACTTGCATTTCTCGGCCATATAACGCAGTAAGCAGTTACTCTCTGAAGGTAGTTTTAGTCTGTTATGGTCCATTCAGGAGCATTTAGATTGCTCCTTATACAGAAATAATTGTAGCCATTTGAAATGTGTGGCTGCTTGGACTTTCTTTTTGTGCACCTGAGTGCCCTGTCACTGTACAGGTCTTGTAGAAAGTATCGTACTTGGGAAACGGAACTCTTTTTTTTTGATGCTGTGGCCTTGAACTCTAAGGCTTCTTAGGTGCCTGACGCTCCTTGGTTGTAGTGGGTGGTAGCACCTGAATGCCACTGCAGTCTGGCTCTAGTGAGCTGCAGGGACTTCTCTTTCTGGAAATGTGATTTGCAAAGTAATTGTAAAATGTTCCAGCGTAGCTTGTGGGAAGATACAATTATGAATAGAAAACAGGAGGAAGTCTTCCAAAATGTCAGTGTTGCTATATGTGAACATCTGCCAGCACTTCCTAGCCAACAGCAGATATTATTATGTCAAAATATGTTGAGAGGAAAATTATTCCTCTTCTGGTCAGAGCAGCAGCAGCAGAGAAGTCAGAATATCTACACCGCAAACTTCTCTCTGACTGTTTACATAAGTCAGGGAGATTTTCAATGCCTTCATTTTCCCTTTGCAAAACAGAGATGACACTGAAGGTAAACCCAAATCAGGTGGGTGGATTGAAGCGTAATTAATGTAGTTGAAGAAGGCTTTTAGAGAAACACCAGTTGTCAGGCTTGTAATTCATTCTTTGTAAATATACTGCAGTAATACACCTTGAGGAGATCGGTGGAGGTGAAAGTCGATGTAGCCATTTTCCTGTGCACACGTGAAGAACGTATTGGTGCGAGAGCGCTGCTTGTGTATGGAACCGCGGGGGAACTTGAGAAGGCAGACCAACCCCAGCAACAGAGGCTGGAGGGTGCCAAAGGTTTTGGATGGGTCAGACACGTTTGACTTATAGTCTCCTGGGTGTAGACGTAACGCTAAGCACGTGCAAGGTCCCAGCGAGGGCAGGTATTTCAACTTGCAATAGGAAATGATGCTTTGAGGCACGAGAGCCTAAATAAAGGCTGCAAGAGTAACTTGGTCTCCACTGGCACTCCTCTAGGCAGTAACTTTTTGTCACCTTCCGCCCTTTAGACTCTGTATTATTATATGTATTTTATAGGTAGAATATTCTGATAGTATTTCCGGGTCTTTCTTGCTGTTGAAAGTAAATACTACACATCAGAGTATCTTTGTCCAGAGAGTGTACATGTGGTAACAGAGGCACCTTCCAACCACCTCCGGCGGCGGTGGGAGCAGGGGAAGGTAGGCTGTAAATCCAGAGATGAGAGGCACCAACAATGCAAGGGATGTGGAAGGGAAGTATATGCCCATCGAAAGGTGCATATGCTCCTCAAAGAAGAGGCTGAAGGGTGGACAGAAGAGTGCGGTCAGACGGTGACAAGCTCCGGAACGTGTATTTAAGGAAAAGATGAAAAGGACGTGGCAGTCATGAAAATGTGGGAGCTTGCGTGTCTGAATGCAGAACTTGGAACTCGGTCAGAGCTTCTCTGCCAGTTCGGATATGTAACTCTTAATACGGTTATAAATAGTATTTAGGTATTTCTGATGAGGAGGGACAGTTCTAGAGGCAAGGTAGGGTATATTCTGATGGGGAACAAGATGTGCTGTGAAACACCGAAGAAATTATTTAATCTGCCAGCGGGATGCATGGAAGGACTCGGCGCTACTGTTCTTTGAATTGGGGCTTGCTGGCACAAACTGCTGGCAGAAAAAAGGCCTTGACGCGGGCCTCTTGGTGTAGATGGTTTGTTACCTATCGCTGCATCACCAGATCATTAGCCCATTATTTTAAAAAGGTAGCGAGACTATATTACTAGATACATAAAATATATCTTGTATCCCTTTGGGAAGATCACTGGTTTTGGTCCATGATGTCATCTCTGGACATCACTAAACAAAAGAGCTGAAACTAAGGCTTTAAAACTAACTGCCAGTAAACTTGCTCTCATACAAATAGGATTTACATTGCCTATGCACTTCACACATGTTTTTTCCTTGCCACCTGTCACTGAAACTATGGGCAGATGCTTTCTCCAGGTTCCAGCTGAGCCTGCTGAAAATATTCCTGTTCCCAGCTGCTTGTCACCGCCTGCGAGCTGGAGGTTGCTGTCCCCACAACTTTTCCAAAGCAAGAGATCACGAGAGCGTTCCCGTGTCTGCTGATGGCAAAGTCGGCCAGCTTCAGGAGCAAACCTGGCTGACTGCGGCCAGAGGGATTAGAGTCCCGTAAAATCCCCTGTCTCCAGCTGTACTCACCTCCCCGGGGAGCGGTAACGGACAGCGGGGGAGAGGATGCTCGTGTTGCCAACTGGCGTGGCTGACTGCAGAGTGAATACCTGTCTGCAGCCTTTTGAGTCTCGGAAGCAAGCTGGTTTCTCTCAGAATCACTGAATCCTCAAAATATGGGACCTCCAGCATAGAGATCATCTGTAGATAATAAAAATTCCTAGAATTTGTCAGAGACAAAGAAAACGCCTCACCCCTTAGCTTTCAGACAGGCTAAAATTTAATTTCAGTTTAATTTCAGTAAGTACTGGAGTGTTTTTCCATGTTAGAAGTACCTGGTGTAAGGAATTACTCTATGGCAATGCGGTAGCCAGAGAGATCCAGATTTTGGCTATCTGCAATGCCAGCCCTTAGCTTTCCCTGCAATGCCCCCATCCCCTTCCACCTCCAGCACGTTCCAGCGTCACCTCTGCAGCCGTGCAAACAGAACCGTTGTGGTAGGGCACTGCCAGGCTTGTGATCGATGCTGCTGGGGAGCGGGGCTGGATGTTGAAGGAGAACCCCGAAGCTCTGGGCTGGTTCTGCCAAGGCCTGCAGGGCAGGGACTGCCGCCACCGCGCATCCCCTCGCTCCAGAAGAGCTGAATATTCAGCATCCTCCTCCTCCTGGTAGCAGCGGTAGCAAGAGGAGGTGTTTGGGAAGCGTCTGCTGCTTGAAGAGCCTGCCCAAAACCAGGAGGAGGTAGTATGTGAGACTTCTGCATCCAGTTCCCATCCCAAACAGCGCTGAGTTACCGTGTGTGGAGAGCTAGGATGCACTTACCCATCTCTCAACTGCACGCCCCTGATGAACAGCATGAACAGACCTGGTCCTGGAGACTGTGGCTTGCTAACTACTGCTGTGCTGGTTTCTCTGGAGGACAGAAGGGGAAAAAGTTACGGGAAGAAAAAACCTTAAATATTGAGGTCTTGGGATTGATGCTTGTAGTGATACAGCAGCGGGTAGGACTGAGAAGTGGAAAGTGGGTGGGGAGCTGATATTCGGCAGATACCAAGGAAACTTAGGCTTCCAGAGAAGAAAAGGTCTTAATTTCTGAATGTAGTCATTAGCGCATAGTTGATACAAAATAATATTAAGGAATGACAGAAAAGTTGGCCTGTAGCATTTGGGGATTGCAACTGTCTTAATGCTGAAAGTTTCAAATAGGTAATGTTGCTGAGAGTGTGTATTAGGCATGTAAAGCATCACGAAGGTGTAACTGTAGAGCAACAACGTTAAGTACGGTTCTAAAAATTACGTAACTGTTTATCGCAAGAAAAGGTATTTTACACAATTTTCTTTTTTGTCTTTTTTGTTTTTATGCAGTGGCCTTTTTGGGGGGAGGGAAAGGAAATAAGCAGAAATTAAATATTCCCTCCATCACCTTTGAGGTGAGGTGATTTTTATTTTTGGTGTTGGTGTTTTTTTTTTTTGTACTCGCATCTCTTGCCATGTGTCTTGATATGGGTTCCTGTCACCTTTCAGTCTGTTGAATTCTTAAGAGCACAGATTCTGGAAGAGGCTGCAGTGTGGGGAGAGAGGGATGCCTGCTCCCTGGTGTGGGCACCGCACCTGACCTGCCCCGATCCCCCTGGGACGCGGTGCCGACCAGCCTGGCTTCCGTGGCTTTGCCTGGGCTTGGTGGGACAGCTGACATCTCTGGCCTCTGCTGCTTCAACCTTTGGAGTGAATTAGTACCCGCATTTATTAATCACCAAGGGTGTGACTCCTTTTAGAGGGATGTACTATTTTATTGTGTTCTTGTGGGCTTGACCTGGTGCTTTTCACAGCCAGGTGGCATCTAATATCAGCAATAAATTGAAGTCCCTGGGGGTCTGTTTGCTGTTGGGACAATGCTGATTTTTTTTTTTTAGTGAGTGTTTGGTTGTTCAGGTTAATTCAAATAACCGTGTTCTGTTTATACAAAATACATACATATATATATAAAAACCAGACAGAATTGCGTTTGCTCCTACCTGCCTTTACAGTGAGACTTCTTCTAAGATGTTGCAAGTACAAAACCCTCGTTGAGGCTAGTATTATGTCAGGCTCAACCCGGCGTATTTGTTGGAAAGCTGAAGATGAGTATGATGTGCAGCTGTGGGGCATGTATGGAAGGAAAACCCACGAGAGGGTGTCAGTGTGGTGGTTAGGGGCAGAGCCCCGGCTGGTCCTGTGAGATGGGGCGGGATGGGGCAGAGCCCCGGCTGGTGCTGTGAGACAGAGTGGGATGGTTGGAGGAGCGGAGGCCAAAGAGACCTCTCTCCATGCCGACGTCCCCATCGGGAGCGGCCACGTGAGGATGGCCGCTCTCCCGGCAGCGTGGCAGGGGACGGTGCTCTCGGCTGAAGTTGAAGAGGTGATGTTGGCAGCAGGAGGGCATCTGTTAGGTGATGCTGGCAGCAGGACCGCATCTGTTCTGCGGGCCAGAGAGAGCCCAGCGCCCGCGGGAGGTGTGCCCTGCGAGCGGGGACAGCGACTGCTGGGTGGCTGTCAAGCACGTCTTTCCGTATTGCTGGGGGAGGATTGCATTAGCAAGGGGCAGTGACGTGGGAAAACGAGGTCTTACTACCCTTATGTAATTGCTTTTGCTGTGACATAGTTCTGTAGTCACGACACGCGGCCGAGACTAACTGGGTTAACGGGGGTTTTTTTGGTGGTTTCTCCCCCCGCTGCAGCGCGGTTCATTCTCCAGCGAGGTTTCACAGAGGACAGCGCCATTTCCGATACATCCCGTCATCTGGATCTGGTTTTCCCCTACTGATTGCTTTTAACCTGCGGGAAGTGGGTTTCCTCCTCTCCCCCTCCCCGCTTACGTTCTTCTAGTCTGTATCCTCCAGGGCGTATAGGTGCCGGCTTGGAAAAATAACTCCGGGAATGGTTAACTTCACTGATTCCACGGAGTCTTAAGGGAGGTACAGATCTGAGCTCGTAAGTTATTTAAAACCGGCGGGTAAGAGCTGGAGATCATATGTAGCTGTCCTGGGAAACTGTGCTTCCCAGTCCCTGCATTCTGTCCGTTTGGTTGTGTGCCAAGGTGCGGATCCTCACAGCCGCTGCGTTCTCCTGCCTGCCCTCCTGAGGTACAGCTGAATGAGGGGTGAAAAATGATTTCTCGCTGAATTTTTTCTGTCCATCTGTTTTGACTAAATTCCTCTATATTTTATCTCAATGTTTAAGAAGCGCTAATTTTTGCATCTTGGTGTTGCCTGAAAGATTTCTTCTCAGGAAAATCTGAGGAGAAATATGATGAGAAAGGGTTCTTTAGTTTTTCATTTTTTTTGTGTGGTCATGTTTTCTGTGAAAAATACTCATTATGAATGTTCACTCGGGTATTTCAGGTAGCTGTTACTGAATTTTAAAAACTTAAACTTGTAGCAAATCTGTTACTTAAGTTATGATCCCATTCAGGGAGTAAATTTCTTTTCCTCCTCCCCCCCTTTAAACCATGTTTGAGTGGGAAAAAATGTTGTAGCCATTTTCAACAGGCAAGAATTTTACAGCAAATTATGTTCATTATTTATGTTAAATAACATTTTGATTGCCTTTCTTTTTTTGGTGCATACTTTTTTTGGGATCCATGATCGCAATGACTTCAGAGAGAAATAAGAGCTTAGAAAAGTGACGTTTTTGCTGGGCCGTCTTGGGAGATGCTACTCACAACTGTGCTGTTGCAAGCTGCTAAAGCCACGGGCATGGTCTGAAAGGACGAGCAGACTGAAAGAGTCTTTTCGCAGATTAACATATTTGTAGCAGCAACAACATTGCTGCGATAGACGGTAATGTTTCCAAAGGAGCCATTGCAATCAATACTGCTAGCGATCCATAACGGAGAACTCTTTTAGTGGAATTTGAGCGGCAATTTCCCTCTCTAAAAACATAGAGGGAGTATCATAAGAAAAAGACCTCCAGTTGTAAAGTTCTCTCTGTTAGACAGCAACATTTATATGGTTTCCCCAGCATAAATGCTTGTTTAGATATAATTAAATGGTGGTAGCATCCGTACTGTTTATCCTATCAAGAGAAGACACGTGCCAGCCTTGACTCTATGACTGCAAGTCTAGCAGTCTCTAGATACAGCTGTGTGATGGTCCAGAAGAACTTTGGTGGTTTTGAGGTCCATAATCTGTGTTTTAATAACTCCCTGAACATGCATTTACGTATCAGGCCATGGCTGTTCCAAAGGCACTCTTAAGATTGCCTGTAATGTTGGTTGATGTCCCTAGAACTTGAAACAGTCCCCAGCTTTGCTCAGCACCCGTTCAAGGAGTGGGGTAGACTGGAGGAAAACCTTGGGTACCCTGGTCAGTGATGCTCTTTTTCAGAATACCTGCACATACCGTTAGCGTCTGAAGCATAAGCAAAGTATGCTGTGGTAAGAGATCTGGGAGCTTGAATTTTTTTTAAACTGAGATTGTGTCTGGGTTACTGCACTCTCTCTGGGTTTCTCCCTTTCAGAAAAATATTGATGAATTGCAGGGAGTGAAGAGAACAACAGCAAACCTGATTATACAGCAAGAGGGGCTGGCTTACTAAGAAACCTTCTGAAAGAACTTGAGTATGCACAGCTTGTCCAAGCAATGCCAAAAGTGTTGTATGATAAGCATCCAGTAGTAGAAGATTCTTAGAGGTTTAAAATGAAGGAATTATTTAGTATTCAAAGAGCTAGAGGTAAGAGTAATGTAATGATATCATAAACGGAGAGGATTTAAGATAAAAGGAGACTTTCATAGTGAACTAGTTTAGATTGTGGAATAGCTACCAAAAGGAAGTGATAGAAATCTCCAGACTTTTGATTTTGTAGAAGGTGGCATGAAATAAAAAACCTAGGAAACATTAGCTATGTTGCAGTCATTGTGTGACATTTAGTTAACCTGGTAAGGATGGGGTGGACGACCCTGTCAGTCTTTCTGTACTCTGGAGATCTGGGGTGTTGGTGAAATTGTTCCAGCACAGGGAGAGATTTTCAAAGACACAAAGGGGCATCGAATGCCTGATACTCAATAGTCAAACTGGTGCCTTTGCATTCTCCCTAAAACCATTCTTTGGTGCATTAAAATATACTCAAAACAAGCCTACAAGAGCAAAGAAATCAGGGTTTGGAAGCATGTAATTTTAACTCATCCAAGGTTATAAATTAGGCATATGTTTAAAACCTGTAGCTGATTGACCGGGGCTAGCAGGCGCAGTCATAGAAGCGTGGACTCCGTTGCTACGTGATTTAAAAGAAACCTTCCTGCAGGAGAATCTGAACTCTGGTCCTCCCCGGCTTCCTTGGGTCCTCTAGCAATGGTAACTTGCATCCCCCATGTACTTTCTGTCTGTCTGCCCTGCTCAGGGCTGAGCTGTGTGTACGGTATTCCTTGGTATCCCTACTCTTGGATGTTCCCAATTCAAAATCCGTCTAACTTTTCCTAGCATCAAAACAGATACCAGGTGAGCAGAGATTTTTGCCCCCCGTAGGGCTGGTGCCTTGGGTGTCCCTCCTCTCCCTCCCTTCAGGGCTGGTCTCTCTGCCACTTCCCCCTCGTTTCTGCCGGTCCCTGAATTCTCTTTATGGTTCAGCCTCCTGCCTTCTCCTCCCACCTGCTGCTGGAGACCTGTGGCTAGCCACGGAGCTGTTGGATCCGTCTGGCATGCTTCAGGTGTAATTTTTTGCCGGCGGTGGCCTCCCTCCCCCTGCCTTGCTGCGCTGTTTTTGCTGTTGGGATATAAAGGTTTGGGTTTTCTGGAGCGAAGTTGGTGACTGGTGGCCGTTCTCTTGTGTCAGAAGTTAGTCTTTCATCCAGACCACATCGTTGTGGTCATCTGGGGAATTAGGAAGGATCTCATATTAATGCTTTCTTGAGCTCACCATTGTGTTGTATGAAAATAAATCAGCCTTAACACTTAGAAGTTTGGTGAGCCGAAGGCAACAGACCCTAATGTGGGTAAAAAACAATTATACTGCAGAAAGCTGGAGGTGAAGGAAAACTGGGATGAGAGATGCAAACCGTTGCAAAGAGCGAGAAACGGATTCTTAGTGAGGAAAAAAACCTAAACCTTCCAGGGCATCCACAAATGATTGGGGTTGGGCTGGATGATCTCCAGAGGTCCCTTCCAGCCTCAGTGACTCTGTGAAACCCAGGCTGCAGTCGGTGGGTCCTCAGGAGCAGCACACTGGCCGCAGGGGAAGGAGGTACTGGGAGAAAACGTCCGAGCAGAGCCCGTGAGCTGGTCTGACGGAGCCATGCGGAGGGAGAACCAAGTGAGGGAGAGATGGGGGTGCTGCTCAGAGGGACAGGAGTGTCTACACCAAGTGGGATCCTCACCCAGAGGTGCCATGGTGGGTGCTGATCGTCTACAGTCTGTCATCGTGTGGCCCAGTTCACCACTGGAATACGGTCTATTTGAGAAACTTGAATTGTGCCGTATCTTTTTGGGGAAGGGTAGTTCACGTAATCCAGCTTGATCTGCTTGCATGGTTTATGATTGCCGTTACACTTGTACTTCATTGTTTTTAATTGATTAGGCTTTGCTTACCTTCGGTAGCCTGCTTTTTCATTTGGAAAAGACTGACAACACTGCTTCCTCCTCCCATCCTCCCCCTCGGTCTGACTTTCATCACTTTTTGAATCCTGACCGTGCTATATGACTAGGGACTGGAAATAAATTCAGTCTTTTAGCGGTTCTCCTGTGTGTCATGCCCTTATTACAGTACCAGTTGGGCTGGAAGGCGATGCATTATTTTTCTTGTGCTCTTCAGTCTGTGTCCCAGTGTTAACAGCATTTCTTGGTGTGATATTTTTGTTTGTTGTTAGGTCAGTTTGACACAAAGTGCTCGTTCGACGGCATGCAGCCAAGCATAACTAGGTGCATATGCCACAGATGGCAGCAGCAAGGAAAACAAGACAGCCTTGATTTTCTCCACAGGTTTCAAGGTGTTCTCAAAGCAGCTTCTAGAAAACTGCTTTGTGCCTAAAGGGGTGTGAGTGTGTGCGTGCATATATATACATAGATATTTATAAAGCTATAGTAGCTGCAACCTTTTAAATGTAGCTGGAACCTGCCTTGGAATGGAGCAGCAGAGAGAAATCCCACTCGGTCCTATCTCTGTGTCCTTGTTCAAACGTAACAGGTTTTATAGTGGTATTGGCCATGGCAAACCTAAACAGCATCATTGTAAGTAGCAGTACTTGCTACTACTTACGAGGGAGCGCATACAAAGCGTCTTCAGAATTTAAAGAGGAATTGAGAATAGTGTTGGAATATAGAATGGGGAAAACCGGTAACCAAAAAAGCTGTTGCATCCTATAGTTGATAACCTGGAACGTATAAATCACCAGAAAGCATTACAGTAATAAACACCTGGTGCAGAGTGTCCCATACAGCACACATTTTGATTTCCTAGGAGTGGAATTTCTGTAACAAGAACAGAAGTCATCTTTTATCTTCATCACTTTTTTACCATGTCATAGGTCCCCACTGAGTAGCACCCTCTCTCCTGGTGACAGTGCCTAGCACGGTGGCATGGTTACAGTGAAAGGGATAGTATTTCTTATGGGCAAGGAACAGTGGTTTTATGTATCATGCATGCCTTTAAAAATTCCCGATGGTACTCTTGTGTGGTGCTTCCCCCTGCGTTGATGTGCACTTTCCTTATATTCCTTTCAGCAGCGTTCAGGCGTGCGCATTCACGTTTTCTTTGGCCGTTGGTGGGAGCTGTGTTAGTGACAGTCTAGCGTGGTAGGGTCTGTATGGCTTGTTAAGCGAATTAGCTGCTTCAGCCCCTGTGCTAAGAGTACAGACTTCTAACCTGGAGCCCTGCACGTTTGAAGTTCAGGTTTTCCTACAGTTAGATTTCTTATCCCTTCATTTGCCAAAGGTTTGAAAACTTGTCAGAAATACGCTATTGTAGATGCAGTCACTAGAACCTTTACTGCATTTGTTTATGTCTTATTTACTTTTTACCTACTGAGTCCACAAGTCATGAAACCCTGGGTCATGGGCCCTACCTATTTTTGGAAGAGCCCACCTGACTTGTTCCGGTGCAGCTGGGCTGCTTTACCTGACAGTAAGTGGTTCCCACTTGAAATCCTGGTGCAAATTCTTGCATTGCCGAAGGGACCACAGCTAAAGGGAGGATGAGAGATGTCTCAGTGTCTTAGCACTGTGCTCTGGCAAATTAAGCCTGAGATTGAGAGCGCCGTGGTCCCTCATCCTGATGCTCAAATGGGTGTTTATGATGGTGTAAATCTGCCGCTTGTTCTCTCTGCATGTATTTCCCTGTGTTGTACGGATCTACTAACCAAGCGAAGGGGCTCTCTATCTGTGGCTGTTGTATTGTGCTGCCGACGCAGAGACACACCACCATTGAAAGGAGATTTCCCTCGTCTGTAATGCAGGAGGGGAATCACGCCGAGCAGCCGCCCCCTTCGTTTGACAGCCTCACCGCAGCGGTTGGGTTCTGCTTGGGTAGTGGGTGGCTGGGCTGGAAGGAGAGATCCACCTTCTCCGTTCCACCCAGTGTGGTCTCGTTGAGTACGCGTGTGCCACAAAGAAGGATTTTGTAGCCCCAGTCTCAAGATCATCTCAAGGGTTTGGCCATGTTTTGAAAGAGCTTGGTTGTATTTTAGTGGCTAGTACCTGAGCAATTGTTTTGTAGGCTCACGGGGCTGCAGAGGAGGCTGTTTTGGCCGGGGAGGTCAGTGGTCGGGCTGTGGGAAGGTGAGCTTAGCGTTACAGAAAGATTCAGCTTGATTGGACTTTCCATGGTTTCTAGAAGCCACCAGTACGTAAGCTCAGAGGCTTAACCCGGCCACTGGTGTAATCACTCTCAAAGTAGCATTATGCCATCTCTTTTGCAGGGTGCTTCTGGACAGATTGCAGTTGTGGTATTGTCAATTTACAGTGAATGCATAATATATTACAGCTGTAGTTTGCCCCAAAGTCTTGGATTTGCAAACTCTTTCCTAGAGAGTCATCCAGGTCAGTGCCAGGAGCTGGCAGAAATGGTCGAGGGCTTGCTGCCGTGCAGTTATCTCATTCTATCGTATTGGGTAGAAGGTTTTCCCCCATTAAATGTGTTCTGTTTTAATTTCATTTGCATAGTTGATGATTTTTAATGTTCCTTTAGCTTAAAAAAAAAAAAGTTAAAAAGGCAAACAAGCTTAACAAACCAAGCAAAAATTCCCTGAGGACTTTGACCAGGGAGAAGAAAACATTACAAACAAATCACTTTGAATGAAATCATGATTACTTATGCAAATGCAGAAACTACTCCCGATTACACAGGCAAGTCAGGTCCTTAATAATGATTCGGTTCTTTCAGATCAGAAACGTTGCAGTTGCATTCAAGCTTATGTGTCCAGGTTCTCGGTACCTTTTCCCCCTCCTGTCCCGCAGTGGATTTGGGTTCTCAGCTGTGCCGAAGGGACTTTAAGCACATAAGTATGTATCTTGTAGGTGAGCCAGAGTTTTGGGCAGAAGTGATATGAATAACATTTTTTGAGGGTATCGATATGAACAGTCAATATAATCGGGGGAAAAATGTGTGTGTTCGGAGACAGATGCTTCTTTTAGTCTCGTGTGTCAGTTCATTGTGACTTGTGGGACTTTGCATATGGTTTGAGCTGGAGGAAAGCCCTTGCTGGATGACACACCAAAGCTGTAGCTGACATTCAGAATAGAGAAAGCTACAAAGCAAAGGCAATTGGAACCTCCCCAAAAGCTGCAAGAACAAACTGTGACTTTTTCCCCCTTGTTTTTATTTGATTTAATGGTTTGGCTTCAAGTCAGTTTTTCGATTGTTTAGTTTCAGCTGAAGTGCATTTCACCCTTCTCCTTTTCTCCTTCCCATCCGTTGCAGTTCTTTCCACATACATCCTTGCTGCAGCATTTCCTTAATGGAAATAGGGAGGGAGGCTCACAGAATCGGTGGTCCCTGTGGTGGTGCCAGAACTAGGAGGGCAGTTTGTGGGGTATCCCCCCGAACCGGTCTGTGGGGTACCCCAGGTCCTGATCATTCAGCTTGGGAGATTTACTAGAGTCCTTGCTCCCGGCACTTGTGAGTGTTTGCTCTGGTGAGAGCAGGCTGTACGCAGTTTATAAGGAGCACGTGGGTGCATAAAGGTCTGGATGTACCCGTTGGATCCTGATGTACGATTAGATTCAATCCCAATGTTCACCCAGGCTTGGGAACTGGGCAGTGCTCCTGACCCCTGCCGCTCCCGCTCGCCCTTTGGGGATGGCCCCAGTGGGAGTCCCACAGGGTGGGTGTTTGCCCTGGACCTGGGAGTCTTTTAAGCTGGAGGTGGAACGGCAGTCCCTTCCCACCGG
>NW_009595219.1:1140-12484 GCF_000690535.1 Cariama cristata | reverse complement strand
CTCCTTCCTACAGCCATGGAGAGACCAAGCCGGGCTCATGTGGGTTTGGAAAGCTATAGCTGCTCCGCTTCTTCCATTCTCTCTGAAACAACTGGGAATCTGAGAAGGGAATGAGCAAATGTATAGGAAAAGTAGCTCAAAATGTTTTATCAGCCAGTGTCTTATGTATCAGTTCAAATAAAGAGTTGGGTGTATTTTAAAATAAAAAAAGGCAAACCAGTTAACCTTCCCACTGAAGTATCTGAGACATAACACGTTTAGCAGGGTTTTGGTCTAATAAAGGTTGTTTTACTTCTTTCTATCTTCGGTTTTCATTACAGGAATGCAGCTCCTGAATTTGAATGCACCATGCTCCACTTAAAAACCCGCCGTACCCTTCCAACCTTGTAAAGATTCTGCTTTTGGATGGGCTTTGCATGCTGCCCCTTGGCTGGGAGCACCTTAGCCCACGTTGGTTACTTAAAGAAAAGGACAATGTCAAGTGAACAGTCTCAGGTGTTGTTGCCCTTTGTAGGCTGTGTGACATCCTTAGTTAAGAAAAAGATTAGCCAAAAATTTTAATATGGGGAAGTGACACGACATGAATATATGCTTGTGACACTGATCCCAACTACTGTAGAAAAATGAAACAACATTGATCTAGCCTTATTATATTTTTCAGACTCTTTTTGGCCTGCAGCCCTTCTCCTTCTTCTCAGAAACCGCTAGAATTTAATTTGGATAGTTCAGCAAACCTATAGTCAGATGCAGAATTGATTTATAGATGCTGCTATTAAAAGCTGATTATGTGCACATGAAACAAACTGTGGAGCTCAATTAATTAGGATGCCTCCTTCAAAGACTCTTCTGCAGGAGTTTGTTTTGTAATTCAGTTCATACGGTGTGTTTAGCTTTAGCTGCACTTCAGAAACTCAAGAGCACACCCTTTGCTAAGACAAGTTATCCGTTCTGTTTAATAACTGTTTGTTTTTATGGTGGGCTGGAAAACGTCTGTAATGAATGGCTTGTCCTAAACCATGTTTGCATGTCGTCCTTCCACTGTGCAGTTTCGTACGCTGCTGGTGCTGTGTATGGAAATTTTCTTGCTTACCTCCAGTAACTTGTTCATGGCTGCTTCCAACACATTTTTTTGGGGTGAGGGGGCAGGGTGTCTGGGCTAGTTAAACCTGGATCAATTGCCTGGTACAGTTCTTCACACGTTTGCATGGATGCAGTTGTTACGGTAGGGATGAGGAGGAGGAATTCCAGGCTGGTGGCAGAGCAAAGGGTAGAACCGCCTCTTTCTGCAGCACCGGTGTAGACCGGTGGAAGCACCTTTGGACCTGTGGAGTGAGTCCTCTTGAAAGTTGGATTTACTGCCTTGGTCCTCGTGCGGTAGTGACCATCTCATGAGCACGACTGAGATGACCATCTGCACTTGACACCTCCAGGGAACACTCGCGTGGCTTTGGTGTTCGCTGCGAAGCTCTGGCTGTGGGCTGTCTCTGAGAGGGGAAAACGTGTCCTGGGTAGAGGCAGCCACTCAGTTTGTCCTCTGAAGGGCTGAGTTCCTGCAGGTCTTATGGTCAGTGGCTTGCTTCATGGGGTTTTCAGATGGCTTTGCAATGTTAGGTCTTGAAAGGCTTGGTTTTCTGCGCCTGTGGCCAGCTGATGACCTCGTAACTAGATGTTGCGGCTGGAGGCTGATGACCCCCTGCTGTTTGTGTCCTTGTGAATCGCTGCCATTGCCAAGCACGGTGTGAGTTAATTCTCCCTTTCTCCAGCCTCCTTCCCCTGGGCTGTTGTGTTGTTTTCAGTACTTCTGCTAACTTGTATGTCTCAAACCAGCCACATGTGTTACCACGTGAGCGTTATTATTCCTTCTAAAGGCATTTCCATGCTATAACCTTTGACTTGAGCAAGGAGTATGACATGGTTTGCGTTTGGATTTTTGTTTCTTTCATTGTCACTTTGAACTTCATTCTTCTGTAAATTAAAGATGGAGTGCTGACTCTATGGGTTTGTGAGTCGTCATGGTGTGGTCAAACCAAATACGTGCGATAGTCTGGGAAAGTAAACCCAATATATAGGTATCATGGCTATAGACAAATTTCCCATTCAAACTAATAATGATTTCCTTATTTTTGCACTCTAATATCGAAAGATTTATGCCTTTGGTTTTATGTATTATAAATGTTCACAGTACGAGGTTTTTATGTAACAGTTGAGAAACCACAAATTATTATCTGAGACTTACCAGTTTGATTTTTCCAAGCTATTATGGAAGAAGTCCAGTTCCAGTAAAGTATTTTCCTCTGGTCTTAAAATGATTACTAGAAGCCAAATGTCAAGAACAAGCCTGAATCAGTATTTATTGAGCACAGGCTGGTGATCTATCAAGCAGCTACTGCTGGTGTTCAAAGGCAATTGGGATGAGGGATTTGCACCGTTGTGTTAGTGTAAAAAGAATGGATCCGATGGATCAAGGACCGTTCAGTGGTCTTTCTTTAAGAAATCCACCTGGAGCCTGCCCTGAGCAAAGGGGGCTGTGCTTCATCACAGCAGTAATAATTCAGAAGGCTCTGTGGCTCTTTGGTACAGCAAATATGAACTGACCTATTTGCAGTACCAAAACCAAATGGCCATGTGTTTTGGCAGTTTAATACTCTAGCAGTTAATGTGATGATAGTCGTAACGTATAGGCTTCCAGCATGATCTAATTAGGTGTTGATACTTTTGTCTGTATTCGAGAAGCTAGTCTAAGGCCACGATGAATGATTATAAGGTTTTTAAAGATAAAAGGATGGAGAACGTTTGTCCCCCCTAGTGATCAGGTCATCATTCACAGGGGTGACACGAGTAGACCTCAGAAAGATTCCTCTCTTGCAGGCACAGAGGCAGCTCTGGGTTTCCCCCACCTGCCAGTGCAGCAGGGAGGACCGGGAGGGCTCCGGCGAGCTCCCGGCACGCACCCTGGCGAGGGTTGGGGTAATGCGGTGTTTGCATCCCAACCGCTCCGGTTAAAATAACAGTGCATGTAGGAGCGGGAGATAATTATTTGTGTGTGATGGGAACTGGCCTTTTATAATGGTAGGGGTGTTACACATATATTTTCTTTCATCGGTTGCTGATGAGACTATCATAGGAATTTGGTAGAAATTAATATTTCTTTCTAACTGAAAAGCTTTGGGTTTTATTTTTGTTGAATAAGCATGGTCTCTGTGGACTATTTTCCTCTTCCCGCACAGAGCATTTATGACTTCCACTGGTAGGGTCTGATAGTAGTTAAAACTGGGAATGATGTGGAGGGATAAAACGGAGGGTAACTGGGACAGAGGTACCCTAGCATCTTCCTGGGTGCAGAGCTGTGCAGGGAAAATCTGGATTCTTGGAAAAAGGTAGTTGTTCTGCATTTCTCATCTTCCTTCTTACTACCATTTCATTGTCTTGAGGGAAACCTGAGAGAAATCCATTGGAGACAATGGGAGCAGAACAAGAACAGCCAGGGAATTTTCTGCACTTCTGCTTTTTCCCCCAATCCTGACATGACTTTTTTGCTGTGCTTGACTTTTTTTTCCCTCCAGCCCTCTTCCTATCTTTTCCTGCTGCTATATTAAACCATAAATACTGTGCTTCCAACTCTAATATACATCAATGGAAATTGATAGTATCTATTCAGTACCTTAATGCCTCCATAGGTTCCTCGCTCTCTAAGTCAGTGAGGCTGAAGTGACCAGGCACAGAAGCAGTTGGATGAAGGGCCCATGCGGCATCTTCACGATCGCGTTCACGTGGATGTGTGCGCTATCAGCCCTGTATTGGTGGCAGGGAGCTGAGAGGTGATGATGTGGAAATCGTCTTCACAACCCTTTTTCTCTGCCCTTCCCTTTCTTCCTGGCAACTCCTGCAGTGTTTCAGGTGAGGGGGAATCAGCCTGAATTAACGTGGCTGAAAAAGCATCTTCATGGTGTATGCTCTGTACGCTTGGTTTCTACAATCTCATCCTCTACTGAAGGCAAAGTGAAATATCTCTACCAAGAAAATTTAAAAGAAATATAAGAGGTTGTTGGAGGGACAGGAGTGTTGTTACAAAGCAGTAACAGTTATGAAGATGTAGGCAAGAAGATTGCCCACGTTGCGGCGGTCTCATCTTGCCCTGGGTTTTGTTCTCCACTTTTAGCTGGGTCTGCACTGCTCAGCCGGGCTGAGGCCTCTGAGGCCAACGTGGTTTGATGTTACCTGGTCAGGTCTTCTGTCATTAACCGAAATGAGATTTCAATGTTAAAACGCGTAATGTGTTTGTGGGCCCAAGACCAGACTCTGTAAACGCTCTAACGATAACGAACCTGCAGTAGAAAAGGGTGTTGGCTGGGCTTTCTGAGCTGAGAAACCCATCTCCACCCCCCCAAACAGGGTTGGAGGATGCGCTCTGCATCTTGGGATGGGACTCTGTAGGCTTTGAAGTGGGTTCCACATCTGTATTTTCCTGAGTTCTTCTGTATCTTGGCCGGAAAGCTGCTGCTGAGAAGCGCAGTGCGTGAGGATCCCGTGGTCGTGATTAGGGAACGTGTTCCTTGCGTGTCCTTCCGCTGCTCTGTCTCTTGGGAGTAGGTTGTTTATATTGCTAGAAATTGTTAATGCAGTTAAACTATCTTCCAGCATGCAAACCTATGTCATTCCACTCTGTTAGTGTCCCTTGGCTAAAAATGAACACTTTGATGTAATTGTATTTGAGTTGCTTTATGATTTATTAACAATTCCATTAAAATACCATGGATGGCTGCTACAGTGAGGGTTACGCAATCCACAGCGGAAAAGACATGGAGTTTCACAAAAAAAAGCTTTAAATGATCTTTTATTTCCCTCTCTCCCCCTTTTTTTTTGTCTTTTGGATTCCCCTTTGTAAAACATGAATCAAATTCAGGCTGGTGTGACACTGCAAGAGCTTGGATAGGACTGTGGGGTTGCACAGGTTGTTGCCTTTCTTAAACGCATATTAAGAAATATTCCTGGTCCATAAGCCAGAGTACACGGTTTGCTGTTAATGCAGAGTAACGTCTTCATAGGTACAGCTGAAAGAATAAACCTGTTTTTAAGAACAGCGGTGTAAGCTTACTTGAGAGCTCAGCTCCAGGGCTGCCCAAAGCAAATCACCCTTCTATTGCAGTTAGCGCTCTGCTGCTGTTGCTGTCCCTGCCTTAGAGCGGGATGGCCAGATTGCAATGACAAGAAGCTTGTGAACTGATTTGGTTCTTACACAGTTGGTTACACATGCTAATGAATTGATTTTGTGCATTAAAAATGCATATTAATTTTTTCCGGTATAACGTATTATGGTAAAACCTTGGGAATTGGTTTTTCTGGCATTTGACATCTTCCTTTGTAAATTATCTCTCTAGAGGGCTTAAAGTTGGACCTTTTTATTTTCTGTGCATGTTCCGTGCAAATTCAGCAGAAACATTACTTCAGTCTTGGTTGTGTATGGGTTTTTAAAAGCAAAATCTTTATCATGTGTGTGCAATTACTCTGACAAATGTTCGTGACATCCTGTGCAAGAAGCGGCAGCAACATACTGCACAACTGGAGTATATAGTGATTAATTAGCAACAATGCGCTTTGAAAGACAGTTTTTAAGTTAATGTATAACTATTACTTAAAGCTGAGTAAATTCTCCCTAAAGAGATACTGCTCTTTTTTTTTGCTTTGTTTTAAATTAATTGTGCATAGCTATTATGCATAACATTTTTGTAGAAGTCATTAAAAAGTTGCTCAGGTTGTGCTTCACAGCTTAGGCTCATATCCAGTGTTGTCACTCTGTGCCTCACTGCTAGTGAGTCCACGTTTTGGACGAGATATTAAAGGTACCATCTGCCCATCCATGGAGAAAGTAAGAGTTATGACCCTGTGTTAAAAACAAACCACCCCCCCCGAATAGAGTAGGTGTCCTACAAAATGTGTTATCTTTCATTGAAAGGGCTCCCACTGTGTGTAGAAAACAGATGTTTAAAATACTCCTGTCCCTGCTTTGGCCTGTCCGTTCAGTTATTTTGTAAGCTGAGTTGAGGATTTAAAGTAGAATAAGATTTTTATACTTGATGTTTTCTCTGTTATGTTTTTTTTTTAGATACTTCAAGAAGTGTCAAGGCATCTCCAGAAACAGCTGAAATCTTTTTTCAGAAGTTAAGAAATAAGTATGAATTCACAATCCTGGTGACCTTAAAACAAGCCCATTTGAATTCAGGGGTTATTCTCTCTATTCATCATTTAGATCACAGGTAAGTACTGCTACCTAGATGCTAGTTAGTGACATTTAGATCACAGGTAAGTACTGCTACCTGGATGCTAGTTAGTGAAAGTATAAGTATTTATGCAGTCAAAAATTGAACATAAATTAGGGCAGAATTGTTGTGTAGCAGGTCATTTGCAAATATTGATAGTGTTTGGGTAGGCATATTGTGCAGATTCGTAAAAAATGACAAGTCCCAATCAGCCAAGGGAAAGTGGAACAGCTGGTACTCTTTAAATGTCTCTTGCGACCAAGGGCATGAAAAGCCAGTTCTCTCTTCTTCGTAACCGTAAGGACCAGATGCTCAGCTGGTGTGAAGCTCTCACGTCAGTATAGCTGCACCGAGTCACAAGGCCTGGCCCTGTACGTCCACCTCTTCACCCGTTGGTTTTTAACACTGCAAGCAGTTTAGAAAAAGCAAAAAAGTCCTCCAGTTATGGGCCTACTCCTCACAAGAATGGTTGAGCACTTCACTCAAAGTGTTGTCAGCCTTAAAAAATTAAAGTGAATGTCACGGAGCATTTAAGGATTATTCCTTTGATAGGATAACGACTGCTAGAGAAGTAAGATATTCTTTATATATCCATCTGAGTAATGGCTATTAAATATAACCGCCCTATGATTCTGTGACAGAATAACAAAGCAATTTTAAAATGTGCACTTTCTAAGCACAAGCAACAGATGATCTCTGCTTTAGGTTCATAGTCCTTCTTATTTTCCTGTGTATGATCCCATAACTCTTTCTTGATTGTCTCACTACAAAATAGGAAAAAGAAAAAGGGTAAAGAGAGATGTTCTGGCAAAGCAAATTATCTGTTTCTTTTTCATGAGTGTACAAGTTTTCATTAGAAGGCATGGCATCAATTATTTTGTGCTGGAAGATGGTCCAATTCCCAGAGGCCTCATCTTCTGCAATTCACCCATTTTAAAAAAAAAAGGAGAAAAAAGGGAAAACATTTCCAAGGATCATTATGCCAAGTTTATAGAAGGATCTTTAACCGTTGCAAGGGGATGTCTGATGTGTACAGATGTTGTATCATAGGAGAGCCGAGGGGCTTCGCTGTGAACTGTTCCGTACTTCTCATCCTCCGGAGTGAGCAGCGTGCGAGGGACAGGACGGGGCAGCCGTGATTATTGAGTTTCGAACCCGGGCTATCCCACCGTATGTGCACATCATCCCAGCTGGCAACGTTTATTCAGTCTCAAATGAGAGAGTAGGTCTGCAGAGCCAGCTGTGCCCTGACAAAGCTTGTTTCTACATTTGTGGGAGGAATGTGGATTGCTTGGGCTACTGATAGGACTAATAAATATATTTGAAATGTCAAAATTAGAGATGAAACCTTCATGTGCCAGAATAGCTGCAGAGGTGGGCAAAGAGATCACCAGTGTGAAACTCAGTCTAGAAAAGAAAATAACCGTAGCCTCTCTGAAAGGAGCCAATGTTTGCTAGAAAACCTTTCCTGGCCTCAGGAATGGCGTGAAGGAAGAGACACACCATAGAAGATCAAAAAAAGGTGTAGCGTATAACTGAGCAAAACTCGACAAAGAGTAACTTGGAGAGTGGCCGACTGGGAGAGAACATTGCTGCTTAGTGAACATAGAGTGATAAAAGTACAAAAAATAATGTGCAATGAACTTTCACTGAAGGGATGCAGAAGAATTGGAGGTATTGTTTGGGAAAATAGTTAATTGTTGAAGTGAGTAAGACTGGGCAAATAGACCCGCCGTTGGTCTTCTGGGGGCAAGAATATGTTAAATTGGTTCTCTCCAGCCATAGCAAAGTAAAGGAAAGGTTGGAGCTGTGCTGGTGTCTGGGTTGCGTGGCTGTACAGACATGATGCTGCCTATCAGATTGGAATCTGGTTCATCCATGTCATCTGCTATGCCTGTATATAATATGGCTGTGAAAGGGTGACAAACAGGACTCTGAAAATCCTATTATTTTATATTGGTATATTTTTAGAGATAGGTGATTGGATTTTTAACAATATATTGATAAAATTTATATTTTTCCGAGAAATTTCTCTCATACCTTAAATGTTAGCAGGTTTTGTTGTTACATTTTCAACTTCTCCTTCTGTTTATCTGCATACCTGAATCTGAAATGTCTAACTGCAATGGAAAGCATTTTTCAAGCTTTCTAGCTGAAATCAGATGGCCTGCACTACGTGTGTAGGTATTTTAACTGTGGATGCGTAACTTAGTGGCATTGTTAAGCTTTTTTGAGGGCATTTTGCTCTTAACTGTGGAAACTTTTGGTACTTAAGTGATACCCAGTGTTTGTTTACAAATTTTCTGTAGGGATGTATGCTTTATGTCTTTTTTGGAGTCTCCTTGTGAACCTTTGGACAATCAAAGAGGAAGAAAAGAAGTCGTCTAGATTATTTAGGCCAGTAGAGTTGCTCATCAGGTCAGCTTTGGATGAAGCACCTGAAGAACAATCTACTTGTGAATATTGCATTGCTTTCTTTGGGAGGGTATTAGGTAATGTACTGAAAAAGAAACTTGAAGAATTTGTTTTAAAAATGTTAGGCCTAATCTGATCCCCTTACAGTCAGGGGAAACCTTTGTTAACTTCAGCAGGTGTCAAATTGGTCTCAGCAATATGGCCAGAAGGAGCTTGTGGCTATTAAACTCGATGTGCCCTTAAGCTTTTAAGAAACACATTCTGGTCATTCTGTGCTAGGATGTAGAGAATATTGTCTGTGTGCCATAGTAGTGTCTGTTTAAGTTCATTGTGCTAAAACGAGGGCTGACTTGGGTGTTCGTAATACTGGATTTAGGCTAGCATCTCTAAGCCTGCTTTACTATCTCTGATGGTTTTCATTTTCTTCTGTGAGGAATGACAATAAGGACAAGAGAATGTATGAGTTAAAAAGAAGCATTTGGATGGGTTACATTAAATAACTGCTGCTTCTGTGCTGGATTTCCATCTCTGACCTTGCCCGCTTCTGTCCAGGGACTTGTCCGTAACAGTCCTTTAGTTTTTGAGCAACTTCTGGTGACATCTCTGTCATGGCAGTCATCACAGTTGGAAGAAGTAGCAATGCCAGACCTGACTCCACTCCTTTGCACCAGCTGTAGCCTTCTGTAGCTCCTCTGAAGTCGAAAAAGTTGTACTGGTATTGAACTACTGCATTGTGGCATTGAATCACACCTGGCTGTGGTCTTGATTTCTTAATTAAAAGCTCTAGCTTATCTGCAGTGAGGGAGTGGAATGATGGTGAGGAAGGCTGGAGGTGGTGATAACTGAAGGATATAATCAGCCATCACACAAGTCACTTGTCATATGGTTTATTTTACAGAGGTTTCATAGCAACTAATGGTTCTAGGGTAAAAGAATTTCTAGGGTACAAGAAAATCCAAATGTTTGTTTACAAAGTGGAAAAAGATATGTTCATTTATTCAGTGGCTTGGGAAATATTTTATACGTTTCTGAAAATAAACCAGAGTGAAAAATCACCCTCCCTTTGCATAGGTCTAGGGACTTTGGTACAAAGCATTGGTACAATGCTAATTTACAATTGAGGACATTTCTTAAATCGTACTTACTTGTTTCATTTTGTGATTTTCTTTAAAAACATATACATAACATAGTTTACATGATTCAGACTTTACTGATTCAGTCTGCGTTGTCTAGTTTTATGCAGTGTGGGTTTTTTGGGTGCTTTTTTTTCTTTTTACTGGTTCCCTTTTGAGGAATATCAAAAACGAATACTTCCACTGAGATACGGTCATGCGACTACCTAAGGCTTTGAGTCTTAAGGAGTTGACAGGACCGCTCTCCCCAAGTTTCCCCTCTAACGTCACGTGGTGAATGCTGTCCCTGGGCTCTCAGATAGATGCAGGACTTCTCCGTGTAAATCTGAGGCTTGGGCATTTGCTGAGGCTGGGCTGTTGCTGTCACCACAAAAAGTAGCTCCTGAAAGGATTTTCTGCAGATATAGGCAGCTTTTGCTACTCCTTTAAATGCTTTTATTTTTCTTTTCCTAGCTGAGTATCAAAGCTGTCTTCCTCTTTTAAAATGATTACGCTTTTCTCTAGTGTTTAATGTATGCAAATCTTTTAAAACTGATTTTAAAGTGAAAGAATCTGAAACGATACCTGTAACTATCACTTTCTGGTTTGCTCGTATTCTTCCACAGAGATTGCTTTTTCCCCACTGACTCAAGCAGCCGAGGAGTTCAGGTGGTGGTGGTTTTGGGTACAGCTTGGAGGCGATACTTTCAAGAAAACTCTTGTGATGTCAGGGAATCCAAATTTTGCACATCAGTGGTCATTGTGATGAGTTTCAGGCAGCTGAATGCCCGTTTCTGGGCAAATTTATGTATGGCAGGTATCTGAAAGGTAGAAGTTACATTTTCTTAACTTGAGAGCATCACCTTGACCACATAGAGTGCCCTGCCTAAAGTGTATTGTACTTTACAATCACAAGGTAAATATTTTGAATGATGTTAACAAAGTGATGTCTTAAGTCTGAGTGGAAGCACTGCTAAACACTGATTGCTGTGTGCTTGCTCTCTTTAAGCTGTGTTATCCTCCTCATTTCACTTCTGAATTTGTCTCAGCTTCTTCTCGATGGAAGAATCAGCAGAGAGATGATTTTAATCTGTGACGGGGTTGTAATGTATGTTAAGTCTCACTATTCCATCATATATTTTCATTTAATTGGCAACAGTGGAATGATGTAATAAAGCTTTTTCCTCCATTCATGGTTAGATGGCTTTATGCAACTCATGTTATATTTATATCTCTTGAGATACTGCGTATTAGGGCCCTTAAAGGATGAAATCATTGGATCCGTTTGCACAGCTGGCTGTAGGTGACCCTGCTTGAGCCAGGGGGGTTGGACCAGATGACCAGCCATCCTCTGACCCTGTGATGGTAGTTTAACCGTTCTTGCCTTTGGTTAGTGCTTTTCACATCCTAGAAGAGAGCAGTAAAATCAGGTGAATATCATGGACAGACATTCCCTGCACTTAATTTTGTATCTCTACTCGTTTATTCAATTTCTGCCTTACTTAGCATTTGTTTTTGCCGCTGTTGGTGTCTTGTGATTATCTGCTGTCAAATGGGCTG
>NW_009595219.1:0-1109 GCF_000690535.1 Cariama cristata | reverse complement strand
GAGCGGTTCCAGACCTCTTTCGGTATCTAGGAGGAAATCATCTGCGACAATTTCTGTCCCTTACAGATTTAGCCGTACAAGGAGATCAGTTGCCAGAGGTGAACTCCTGGTGCGTGAATTTTGTTCTGTCGTTTGACCATTGTGTTAAAACAGTGGTGGAACTCTGTGTTCCCTGCTCTTGATGTATGACTGTCTGTATTTCTGGACTGCAGCGTGAAGTCTCCTCTCCAACACCGCAAAATCTGCTGCAAACACATTACACTGAGGAAAACTTCCAATGTTTACTACTTAAACTGATACTGTAGCTTTATGTCGCTTTTGTTTGAGGGGTGCTCTCCCCCTCCCCACCAGTAACTTGTAGAGCAGGCCTTAGGTAAGAATAACATGGGATTGATTTTCAAACATTAAAGCTGTTTGTGGCTGTTCCCTGTGCCTAAGGTAATAGTAGCTTATTTCTGCTTTTTTAAAACCGCTCCATGCTGATGTATTAGTGTTCTTTGCTGGAAGAGTGAAGGGTTATAATGTTCTGTATTTTGGTTTTTTTTGGTAGTAAGTCTTAGTTGCTGTTTCTTACTATTCTGACAATAATTATGAACCCTCTTAAATTTACTCATAACAATCAATTACTTTTGAATGGGCTTCCTCTAGCGATTTAAAACTCCTCTGGTGTCAGGTGCCTCTTCTTTTGATGCAGCTTGCAGGTTTCATCAAAGATGTCAAAAAAAGAGGTATTTTCTTTTTTTCATTCACTGCTTTTCTAGTGCATGAGAAGATTCTGTGGGACAAAGGGTTCCCTATGTAGCCACTGAATGTTTGGCTGAGCTCTCGCCTCTACCCCAAAAGAGAAAGGTTCCCTCTTCCTGTTGGCTTGGGAGATTGCTTTTTATCCTCGAGTGTATGGTTGGAAGGAGATATTTGTAAAGCAGCAATTTTGTGTTATACTGAGTTTAATGTCTTCAATAACATTGGGAATGACCTGTTTCTTTAAGTGTTGGTTGTAAGGGATGTTATTAAATTGATTGATGCCTTGTCACTGTTGCCTGGATGTTTTTGCTTCAGTTTAGTTTACACTTTGTGACCAAAAAAAAAGAAAAAAAGAAAAAAAGTTA
>NW_009595218.1:125200-142720 GCF_000690535.1 Cariama cristata | reverse complement strand
ATAAATAAATAAATAAATAAATAAATATCTAACTTTTCTAAGTCTATTGGGATAAGGTTTGCTTTCATTTGCATTTAAGTCCATTTCAAAGATTTGCATCTGGGAGACAATAAGGTATTTTTTAAATTTCATAATTTACCCTTAGTTTTCAGCTCACAAGAAGCCATGGAGAAAAGCACAGAAATTACAGTAGTCACTGAAAATGCACACCTATGAGAAGTGTGACAGACAGTATTTCTGCCCAGGCTATGCATATGCGATTACTTTTCAGGCACAAATTTTATGTTTTAAAAACATAGCAAGACTAAGATCTACACAGACTTTTGTTTTTGGAGCTAACACATATCTTAGAATAAGTTAAGTCTATGCATTAAGAATGCATTTTCCCAAATAATTTTAATGAATATTCCTAATCTTTAGTAAATAAGAAAGCTTACTGTGCTGTTTATGATTTTCACTGCTGAGTGTCACTGCTCTGTTTCATTTAATAACCTACAATCTCTTAACACTTAGCAATATACTTTGTGTAAACTACACACCATTTACGTTCTGAAGTATCACTCTTGGTTTTTCTGCCTACACTCCCATTGCGTGGGTGGCATGTAAAACAAATATCAGTTCCTGCTGGTGCAGTTGCCACTTTTCATCTCTAGTACAATATCCATCTAATCAGACAGTGCCTGTAAATGCAACTTACAAGAGCAGGTTGTAATTTCATTAAAGATGTATTTACTGAGCTAAACCAGCTGTTCTGGGCTGGAACGCAAAAAAAGGCCCATGTGATTGCTACTCAGTCATTTTTAAGGCAACTGAAAAATACATTTGCTGAGCTAACCTCACTCTCCCAAAGAGCTGGCACTGCTAGCTTCTTCTGTGTAAAAGGTTTAAACAGTTATTATAGTGTGTCATAAATTTTAACTTGTAATTGAAAATCTCTTCACTTCCTAAAAAAAAAAAATTCATATGACTTGCTATGTAATTACAGACTACGCAGCTGCTCTCTTCGGCATCGCTAGAAAATGTGAAGACATGAAACACTGTACAAACCTTATTCAAATTTTATTAAATTGCTAGTCATAGATACGCCACTCTCATACCGGAGGCTCTCAAATAATATCGCTTTCTCCCTGTTACCAGGAGTAAAAAGGAGATGAATCAAAAGTTGATCCAGGCCAAACTGGATCACACAGGAGACCATCAGCTTTAATTTCTATTTCTGCCAAGCAGACATAAAAGGGAAAGCTACCTGAACATGTGGCTGGAAAAAGACTTTTCAATAGGTCCTGGTCATTATGCATGGCCACAATGTTCTGAGTCACTTCAGTACAATTTTTGTGCCATTTCCTTGTGTCACTTATAATGAAAAGAAACTCTGTTCATGAAAAAGTGAACCTAATATTTCAGCCAAAGACATAGGACTGCTGACCCCACAATATCCTGTTCACCTCCAGTAGTTTGACATGAGTCATTCTTAATTAACTATTCCTTAGCCTTTGTGTACTGTGGAAGCTATGGTGTGACGCTGAATTTTTAGAGCAATTAAAATAAAATATACACCATGCGCCTCTAGCCTTGATTCACAATGCATTTCAGTCTCGGGTCATTGATTCCAAATGGACAGCTTCTGGAAAAAAGCTTTACACACCCCGGACTTCACATTGTACTTTGTTTCTCCCTGTTGGTGCAGTATCAACATTTTTAATAGCAAGTTATTAATTTGCTGGGACTGGGTTAGGCTCTAAAAAGAATTTTCAAGTCTGAAGAATTTAATTAATTAATTATCACAACAATATAAAAGAATTATGAAAACACTTAGCGTACATAACTCACAACGCTGTTTCCACCTGGTCCTTCTTATCGCTTTCTTAATTCCTGCCCAGCCATATGAGCTCCATGGTGTACGGAGATGTCTTTGAAATCTCAAGTCAGGTCTACAGGATGTTGGACACGTAACTTCTTTTGACTGCTACTGAGACCTGTTTTTTCTAGGCATTTTGAAAACTTCCACCATAGGAACCACTTTAAGGATTTAAATTCAAAATATAGACTATTACAGTTGTTTTAGATTATCAATTCAAAATAGCTAAAATTTGGAATGAAGCCTTGCACCTTCAGAACAAACTTGTGTCCATCTCAGTTTTAAAGCATGGTTATTCATAAATTTCTGGGTAATTACACAGACAATTCAAAAAAATGGCCAAATTAATTTTTTTTAAATAGTCATATTTTCAAATATAATAATTTCTTTAGAAGTTGCTTTTTTTTCCTCATTCAATCCAATTGCAACTGGAGATGCTTACAGTTCACCAGGACCTTTATAATTAAAACTGTAATAGCCTGAAATTATTTTCCAATTATTACTCAACACACCAATTGAAGCAGCAATACTGTTTGTATTTGTCACCACAAGTTACCGTGATTACTTTTCCTTTGCTTTCATGTGTGTCACTAAAAAGTCTAAAAGGAAGTAAGATGGAAAACCAGAAAAAGATTCCTGAAAGACTACAGATCCAGTATCACCAATTCTGGCATTCACCAGGAGCAAATTACAGAAACAAAATGCATACAAAAATTCAGCTTATCCCACTTTGCTATCGCTGAACTAGGCACTTTTAAAAACTGAACTAAAAGCAGACATATTTAAAAATTTGCAGCAGTTGTTGAAACAGGTACCTACTATAATTGTCTTGCAATCTAGGGATGAAGCCAAAAGGAAATTATTGAAAAAACTAAAACAGACAGATGTGCAAAGAACGTTATTAGCTGTAGAAACAGGAAATTGATATTGAAAACTATAAGACAAATAGCCACACAGATCTGCTTAGAAGAAGGATTTATGCATGTAGGAAGAATAACATCGGGAATTCCTTGAGGGTTTCATGTTTCACTGTAGATGTTAAAATGCTTAAAATACAAGAGCTCAGAAGCTGAAATCTAATTTTGGTTTTACCTCAAAAAAGAAAAAAAAAAATCCACCACTTCATCAAGGAGGAAAAACTTAGAAATTCTCTTCTTAATTTATAAAATTGCTATGAAATCATTTTCTCATTCATCCATTCATTCAGACTATACATGGGCAAATTTCTTCACTTGCATTAAAAAATTCAGAAAAACCAATAGCTTTTCTTTTAGATGTTCCAAGTTTACCTTCCTTGATTAAGCATCATGCAGCACAGTTTGGAAATTTCCACTTTTTGGACAGTGAAGACTCTGCTCACAGATCTTGCTATACAAATGAACATTTTATAAAAGAAAATATACAGTCCTGATCATCAGAGGTATTTGCTTTTGAAGTACAGATGTCAGACCCCAATAGATGACCACAATCGGTGTGGTTCAGGTGGTGGTAAGCCGCTACACAGGCAGGGGCAGTGGTAGTCCTCTATCACCCAAGGTGGTCTCCAGTGTGAGATTCTGCAACCTTGCCTCTTATTTACCCACCCCTCTGATGAAGCAGACATAAATGAAGACATACCCCCACCTCCTGTTTTAAGATGCCAAAACACAATTAATGAAATGTTAAACAGCAATGCAAAAACACTGCAAAACATTGTGCATAGTTTCTGAGCCTGAAGTTGAGAACGTATCTCATGAACTTTCTCTTCTTTTAGTTAAAAGCCTAGTGAAAACTCTTCCTATGCTTCCTTTGCATTTCTTCTTCCTTAGAAATAGATCATGAATGAACAGAACAAATTACCTTGAAGCACACAGTACTAAGTTTTTCACAGTAAGATATGAAAGAAAAAAAAGGAATATAGTCATTAAAAAAATCCTAATAAAAGTGCAATGTAATCAAAGGCACTGTTTGTTCATCATCTATTACTCCTGCTTATGACACTTAGAGGTAGACACGATTTAAAACAACAGAAGTAGCACAACAGTAGAAATAAATCACAGAAGCACAATGTATTTACTATGGACTACTCTACAATGCATACTTAAATAGCAAGCAAAGAGAAAAATTCATCCTGCCATCCAAAGGTCTGGTCCTTAAAATAATATTTTATGTATTACATGCATACACATCTATCATTACAATTAGCAAAACAGCTATGTCATTTTTAAATTTCTTTTAAAATGCAAGCAAATTAATTTTAAAATATAGCTATTTATATATATATATACACACATATGCATCTGTACTTACATAGAAATGTTTTTTCTAGGTTATGTATCACTACATTAATATATTTAACTGAAGAATTGTACCGCATGTTACGGAGTTGAGGATATGGAAATGAAAACAGATATTCTCCAATTTGAGTTTTGGGATTTTGTTAAAGATTTAGAAATTTAGAAACAAAAGATATTAACCCAAGACACAAACATGACTAAGTGCTGTATGACTCTGAGGAATTTTGCCATCGGTTTTCATGAAGGTGTACGGGACACTAAACACCAGATTTAGCAAGTGGATGAAGACTGCTGGATAACAGTCTTACCACATTTTTCACCTTGTTGGGTTGAAAACGTAAAACACGCTGTGAAAAAGAAAGCAGACATCAATGCCTAACTTGTTTTAGTTAGTCCCAGTCTAGTAGTGTGCTCACAACGCACTTAACATAGACTGACACAAACTAGCCACAAACACCATTGCAGCCACTCTTTTTTTAAGATCAGGATTGGAGGAGCAGAAATAACACTGGCAGTCAGCCTATGTAAGACCAGTGTTTAAAGCACTTGTTTGAAGAACAGAAGATTTAGACTTTTTTTTTTCCTTTCTCCAAATTCCATTGGCAACATCCCAGGAATAACCAATGCTGATGGAGAAGAACAATCAACTGTCATTGGGAAAAAAAAGGCACTATTCATGTCTCCTATTGAAATTAAAAGCTCTGTGCAAAAATGAATCAGGACTCACAGGGTCAGAACAATTGGTTGGGTTATGGAGACCTGGGTTCTAATTCCTATTCCCAGACCTATTTCTGCGTTAAGATTTTTTAATCTAATAATGATTCAGCATCAAAACTAGAAAGAGTTCCAGAAAGCGAGAACCAAGCTGTTCTGTTTGCTGAAAGGAGTCAAGCTAATTTAATGTCCTTTTATAGGACAGACTCTCACCCCCTGCTCACTCTGGAATTTTCTCTGTTTGTTCCAGACTAAACAAATCTCTCTTGAACACAAGGGGCCTGTTCCAGATTTCAGCTTTTTATCCCACTTCTACTAAGTTTGGGGTTTTTGTTTCCTCAAGAGGAAGGTTTCTCTTCGAGACTTAGTAGACACAAGCTAAGGAGCCAGCAAAGCCCACCACAATGCTCCGCTTCTAATTCATCCCGTTAGTGCAACGGAGAGGCTCTCCAGCTCTCCAGCCAAGTTTTCTCCCCTTTGGCATCAGCACATTATTATGAAGGCTACTAACACAGTACATTCCTAAAACATCTTCACTTTCTCCAGCAAATTCAGTGAATACCCATGTGCTCACAATATCCACACATCACTTTTCTTCTTTCCACAGGAATCCATTACCTGGACAATTCAACCCAGACTGGGTTTCCCTGCTCAGCTGACCCTGGAACTGGTTTTGTAGTGCCAAAGACCAGCAATACAGGAAATAAATCTTGGCCGTAATATCAAATAGCAAACTATAAGTAGTGGGGAGTGATTTCAGCATTACTCAACAGTTGAAATTTGAAAGTGTGGGGAACATGAATGTTGCTCTCACCTTCCTCTCGGTAAGTCTGCATCATCTTTCTTCCACCGGACTGTGGGCGTGGGATCCCCCTGCACCTGGCACCGGAAATCCACTGCCTCCTCCTCCAGCACCACTTGGTTAATCGGTCGCCTGAGAAACGTGGGCCGTTCTTGAAAGAAACATTAAAATTCCTTAGTGAGTCAGAGGGTTGAAATGAACACTTCTGACTTTTCAGCATCTTTTTGTTTACCGATTCGCAGAAGGAAGGAAGGAGGCTGAGCTCCACAAATTCAGACAAGTGGAACTGATAATGTGCATAAAGAGCCTGGAAGAGATGACTGCGGGGCTGGAGAGGCAGGGGCTGTCGCCTCCGGCCCTCACGCAAGAGCTGCATGCCCCCGAAGGAAGCCTGTGCCAGCACGGACTGCCCGCCTGCCACGCCAGCGGAGAGCTCTCCAAGGCCGTGTCCTTCCGTGAGAATGTTTTGGCTCTGCACCGCCGCATACACAGAGCGCGATCTAAAAACTCTGGTCTGCTCTAGAGATATATGAGCCGCCAATGGAGACAGCCTGCCTTTGGCAATAATCAATATCTTGACGCTTCGGAGGAAAATGTAAACTCTGTGTTATGCATCTCAGCCAATTGTGGACTACTGTACAGAGGTCAGAGCTTCCCTGATCCCCATCCCTAACTTCACCATGGAAAACTAAATTAAGGTCTGAATAATAAGTTCTGTTTACCCTTGTTATGTTAGCCTGCACGGCTACAAATATTATTAATCATCATAATGTTGTACAGGCCTGCTTAAAATCCAGATGCAGAGCCACAATCTGATCTCAGTTATATACTGGTACAAACTCAAAGTACCGGTAATTTCATTTGAAAGGATGTCACTGGGGTTAGTTTCCAAGCTTCCTTTGGATTGCATAAATTTTGTTCTGTCCTCTCCTAGCCATACTCCACTTTTATTGTCATAAATTATTTATGCTAGAGTCAAACCATTATAAGACTGGGTTTATATGAAGCAGTATTTCCACTCAAGACAGGGATTTATTATAAAGACATTTAAAACTGGTTACACACTATGTTTCACATTTCATTCTCAGCAAGTTGAAGGGCATGATGTCACTTTAAAAATTATACAAAATTCACACTGATGTAAGCAAACCAGATTCTGATTCAGGCAGATTGTCTTGATAACTACAGAGCTGAGTTTATGGGTTGGTTATCCATGTTTATTATGTCCAAATAATAATAAAAAAATATTAAAAGAACATGAATAAGGTTGCAAAATAAAGCATACAACACCTCAGTGCCAGAAGTAAGGCTGTCTGCGTGCCCTTTAATCACTCCCTTTCTGTTTATGCCTTATGGGACTGGCTGCAATTATATGATCACATATTATTTTTTCCCCAAACATCTCCAGATTGTTGGTATTCATTTAATGAGCCGGTGTTTAATATTTTGCCTTATTAGTTGTACTGTTTAGTGGGTGGCCTCCTGTCATACTGCTCAAACTTCACTTCAAAGGCAGAATTATTAATTTCCTCATGACCTCCATTACACCTATCTTAACGCTTCATAAACAATTCACTTATTTTCATAGCACCTCTCTGCGGTGCGTTGGAGAGCTGAGAAAGCAAAGTAAAAAATATCTGCTAAATTTTGATGCTCAACCTGAGACACAAAACTGCCATTTTTTTTTTTGAGAGAGAATTTGGCATTAATTTTATGTGTTCAAAGCTCAGCTTCCATTGAATTCAGTTGCAGCAGATAAAATGTTTATCACTTTTACAAATTAGAATATTAAGTCAGAAAGTAAAGAACACAAAACCACCTGTTAATAATTATGTAAGTGAGTGACAGCATCACATAGGAATTCCATGATACTGGCAGGGGGACCTACTGGCAGGGAAAAACATATTTTGTCAGCAGAATAATAGATGAGCTCAAGAATCTATAGCACTTTTCCAGATCCTAGAGATAAACATGTCTAATGGGCAGCGACTCTTCTCCCCATTTCTCCCAAGCCATTGCTTTTGTCCTAGTCCTAGTCCTGCCTGGGACCTGCAGGTTCCAGCATCATTTGGGCAAGTCAATTCAGTTCTAGCCTCTCTCCACACCTTGAAATCTCAGTCTTTATTCCCTGTTTCAAGTCTGTGTACAAGCTGTATCCAACCTTCGCTATAGCTCCTTGTCCTGAGTGCGCTTCATCAGATTTTTCCTTCCCTGTGCACGTAGTCTCCTGACCCTTCCCAATCTCCAGCTTGGTTTGCTCCTTCCCTCACCTATGTATCTTTGCCAGCCTGTGACAGGGTCTTAAGTCCCTCTCTGTTCCAGTCGCTGCCTCTGCCAGCCTTTTCCAGCTGCCGATTTGTCTCCTCCTAGCCCAGAATATTGCTTTTCACAGCTGGAACCCAGAAAGTTCACAAGTCCAGTCTCCCTTTCCAAGTATCCATGCCTCTCACTTCTTTGTACCTCACAGCAAACGGACTCTTCTCCACTGTGTGTTTGACCTACACTTAAACTGGAGCTTCTTTTCTCTGTGCCACCCATGTACAGCCCATCCGCAATATTAACACAAGAAAAATTGGTTGAAGTAACCAAATAATCATCCCAGGAAAGCAACAGTAGCTGGAGTGCAGTGCCGTTGCAGGAAAATGCTGTTCAGATCTGCATTCTACATGGTGTCGCTGGTGTATGAATTGATGATTTTTATATTTTTTTTAGGCAGGTGCATAATTGGCTAGGATTTAGTGAAAATTCTTTGCACAAGCAAAAAATTACATCTCTGGCATAGTGCGGTTATTTCCCATCAAATTTTAGGTCCCTGTTATTCAATATGAAGGACCTGCATTTCTCAGGACAAAAACCTTCCTCCACTGCTCTCCTTCAAACCCTTCCCTATTTCCCTCCAATTACCCTTTCACCTCTGAACTGCGGGAACTTCAACATTCTTAGAGAAGAATGAATTATTTTGACAATTAAAAAAAAATAAAATAATCAATTTTCCCATCAGGCATGCAAAATTTTGGATAAAGCCTTTTAGTTTGATAAACTTATTAAAACTGGACAAAGTAACAAAAGCATTAGTTGTTAACCTTAATGCTAAGCAATGCACTTGGTCTGTCTGTAATTATGCGGATCTACAAGGGAATATCTTATTGAAACTTTCTGTAAGTTTGCAACAGTATCTTATTCACTTCTATCTGATTAAGAGCTCAGACCAACGCCTGCTCTGAGCTCATACACAATACACTCTACGTTTTGGCATGTGGTTTTCAAGAGATGATCCTAAACCAAGAAATCTAGATCCAGATCAGTATTCTCACAGGTGATTTAGAGACTCTGGTTCATCCACACTGAATTTAAATAACTCTGCATGTGCCTGTATGTTGGCTTGATCTGCAAACAAAAATTATTTTAGACCATGTTTATAAAAGCTGCCTGTAAACAGCTAAGAAACTAACATATGCCTATTTATGAAATTGCTACTTCTGGCTGTCAATGCTTCGATACAGGAGATGAGAAAATAAATTCCTATCACATTCTGAGGAGAACCCGGCTGAGGTGGCAGTAAATGGCCCAAAGGTCATTAGGTAAATCACTTGATTCTACATCGAGGCAATTTAGGCAATTTAGGAATATACATACATGTTTGTTTCAGGTCAGCTTCTCAAACTATGAATTTTCCAAAACAGTTGCTAGAATTTGCTAGAAAATAAATAGCTATGTAAGTATAGATCCCGGTTAGCAAGGACAGGCAAATACCCATAACTGCTATTTCCATTTTCCACCATCTCTGCATTTTGTACAGTGCGAATCAGGAAAGAATGAGTTATCTCTCATGTTGTTTCCTGTATTTGTATCACTCCGACAACCCCTTGAATATGTCCAATAGCTAATTATACAGCTATAAAGTGATCAGAGTGAATGCCACTGCCAATGCAATTAACATTCTTTATGTGAGATTAACTGGATTTGAGTCACCTGCATAACTTGCTTACAATGTTAATCTCTCAGGAGACAGAGCGCTGCTTGGCCAAGCATGCTAAATAAAGGAGGTTTCTTCACACAGCCAGGTCAAATTTAGTTTCAGAGCTAAACCTGAGAAAAAATCTTTTTATTTTTTTCCTTTTGAAATGGTTTGCCCATAAATAAAGCCTTGTGGTATAATTAAACATTGTTACTCTGTCAACAGCATTCAGAACACAATATATTTGAGAAACAACAAGAAAGGGTAATAAATTAAAATCATAGACATATATAAAAATTTTAATATAGCTATTTTATAAGCTTTCACTGAGTAAATAAAGTACCTACTTCCCAGACTTTCTCTGAAGAATATTAAAAATCTTTGAAGAGAACTATAAAATAGGTCATGGTTATATGTCATGTCAACCAGTGGTGCTATTACTAGGGTGACCTTTATAACTTCGGAATAAACTTTGCTCGCAGTTATAAAAGGGGATTGTTAATGCAACCTGGACACACACCTACAATCTGTTGCAGTGCTTGAGACAGGTGTTGCAAGAAAACCTGCAGAACTGATCCTAACCAGAAACACAGGAAAATCCTTTCCTTGCTTTGGGTGCTGACACAAGTTAACCCCAGAACTCAATTTTTCCTCTATTTAACAATTGGTCTGAATATCACAGTCTATTAGAGAGACTCAGATGACCTTCAGATGTATTATTGCCCTTTCTCTGTTCCTCAAAAAGTTAGACAGCCATATATGGGACCTCAATCTAATTAAAATGATCCTAACTACCTTAATATATTTTCTCTGCTGAGGCAACTGCTAGAGTGAAGGATTTGATGGTCCCCATAATGTAGAGGCTCAATCTGATTTAAAGCTGTTTTCTCTGTCTTTGCTGGAGAGCAGGCATCATTTTTTTCAAATGTTTTCGTCTTCTAGAAAGAAGTATTAAAACATCAAGTAAAAGGCTTTGGGGAGGGATTTAATAGCAAATAGTTAAAAATTAAAGCTTTTTTCACTGTAATGTTGTGATGTAAAGAAAAAAGAGAAACTTTAGATGGTTGGAAGTAAGTTTCACTTCAGAATGCTGTCAATAGCATAGATATTTCGTTAGCTGCAACATGATCTGCATAAAGCAAAGCACTGCCAAAAATGAAGATGTGGAAGAAGACAGGATATTAGGGTCACACTAAATTTACCTATGCTGGCCAAATAAATGAAAATACAATTGCGAAAGCAGACGGGTTTAAATATAAAGACATTCTTCTACTGCCTCTTCTTAGGCACTTTTCCCATTTTTCATTTGAGAAATAAGCACCTGTGTAGACATTGCAAACTTCTACACTCTAAGCAGTACCCAAGGTGTGATGAGCTTGCACAGTAAAGGCACGGAGCACTGTTAACAGGCACATGCAAATGAAGCAGAGTGATTTTTCTCAGTTGTTAGTGTTTTTCTCCTTTTCTATACATCTACAACTGTTTTAATTTCAGTTTTTGCTGAGCATTACGTACAGACTTTGGAGACCAATGCAGACCCTTTTTCACAGCAGTATCATTAGCCTGTTACAACTTGTCAGTATCTGTGGATAACAAATATTGCAAAGCCAAACTGGCTTTTTGTAAACTGCCACAAGCACGCTGCAAGCGGGAAATACAAAGATTTGAAGAAAAATAGGAGGAACTTTGCTATGAAGGACAAAATACACACTGCCAATTTCTCTGTCTTGAACTGTTAATGTATACCCAGCTCAGGTAGGTTTTCCATGTGGTTGACAAAGCTTCTGGGACTAATTTCCAGGATATGATGTGACAAGACTCTCTGCTAAGGCCTTCCACAGAGTCAGAGCTCAGGAAAGTAAAATGGGGTACAAGGTCTTCATTAAGGTATATTCGGATTTTTTTCCTCTAACATCGTGTCATCATAGTATACTTTTTCTGGAACTATGGCATCTCTTTCAGCCTGACAATGTCTAGAGAACATCAAACACAAATACTTCTTCAAGCACTAGACAAAAATACCTCATCATCTCACAGGAACTTACTAGCTGAAAAAAGGTTCAGGTACCAAAGCTAAAATCAAAGATTAATCCAAAAAAATCTTTAATATGTCTGAATTGACGTATCTTTTAAGACATTTTTGTACTTCTCCTAGTTATGCCTTATATTCTTTTATCTTCTAAATATATCTTTTTTTACTGCTTGATGTCAGTCTCTTGAAGTTGATATATTAAGGCTTTCATTGATTTCACTGAGCTTCAGAATCAATATACAAGATATACCTTTGTACATTCTCTTCAAACATACCATTTTAAGTCCAAAGGAAAAGGAAAAAAAAAAAAAGGAGTCTGAAATAGTTAAAACAACTTGAAAACTTCTCTGAGAACAGTGCAGTAGGATGCCAAAATGATAAAAGGTTAAGTTAAACAGTAATTCTTACTTTATTTAATTTCTGGCTCCATATTATGTATTTACAAACCAAGCGTTGTTACAAATTGGAATGAAACTGTTTCTGTTGTACATCTTGCTTTACTTCTGTTCAGTCAAAGGCTATGAGCCCAAACAGAAGCAAAGCAGCCTAATTTGTATCACTTACACTTCTGAATTTGGCCTTTAGAATAGTGCGTCCATAATAATAAAATACCATGCCGTCTCTTTTTGTGAACGTTAGCATTGACGGATTAGTTATTAACTTCCTTTAAAGGCCAACTTAAACTCTGTGACAGTCCCTGTCTTCTCGCTTTACTCCAAGATTACACCTTGGAGCCTCATAAAGACAAAAACTAGTAGTAGCGCTTGAAAGAGAAGATGAACAAAACGTAATGCATCATTGGCACTATTCAAAACAGTGATAAAAACAGGAACAATTTTGGGAAGCACTGCCTATATAATCAGTTTGCTTTATGGTATTTTACTGTGAAAGTTTGGCAGTTTTCTGCTAGTAGAAGAATCATGACTTGGGAACAAAAGAAATGCAATCTGCACTGATGCTAACAGCATGCTATTAGCAGTGCCTAACTGTTCAAAACTAGGTTTCCTGTACAGGTGAGGTTGAAAAAAAACTTACTTGTTTTGTGAAAGCTCTACATGTATTATCCTCAGCTGTCTCTCAGCAAAGGTTATTGAATGGGTTCCCAGACAAAGTGGATATATTTTGCACCTGGGAAACTTTTATTTTCTCCTCCTACTTCTTTCCAAGGTTCTTATTGCCCATTTTATTTTATTTTTTTTTAATGCAGGAAAGGTGTAATCTTTTAGGCTAGGCTCCCATGCTGTTCCCCTCGGGCCACCAGTTACCACCACACTGATTCAGTTTTTCCAGAGGCAATGCCTCAAGCTAAATTTGCTGTACAGGGAGCCAGAGATCTGTCACGAGTCACATGCAGAAATTAACTTCAGGTATTACAGAAAAACTTGCAAAGCCAAAAGTAACATGAGGCTGATTCCTGGAAAGGTTTGAGAACTAGCATGAACATTTCCTTTTCCTACAGAGCATATTTACTAAGGCCCCTTTCACACTATGGAAAGGGTTTTTGGGTTTGTTATTTGAAAAAGGAATAGAGACGTTAAAAATCAGCTAATTAATACACATTCCTCTCCAGAATCTGCACCAGCTGTAGGCTTGCCAGCCATTTTATTAAATTCTCTAAGTCTCTTAGCTAAGATATCTCCATGTTAATTATAAAGCCCATTTTCAAATATGTTCAAAACAGCTAAAGTTGGGCACATGAATAATACATAAGTATTATGACATTTTTAGCATATTTTTCTCAACATCTGCACTATTCCCATGTTCCTCAAACCCATGAGTCGTATTAGAGGAAGCCCGTGGACTTAACAGATGACCGGTGGTTTTACCCGTGTTCAGTGAAGTCAATCTGAACATGCATAGCCAATCTGATGTTTCCCAGAGTTGCTGGATTTATTGGATTTATTGTGTATGCTTAGACTGATTGGACTGTCCAATAGATACATTGCTTCCTGGAAACATCATGGATAATGCTCTCCAGTGCACTGTGCATGCATCCACCCACACACGAGCTGTTGCCTGGAGTCCAGGAACAGAACACAACTGTTCTGCTGGTGGAAGGCAAAGCCAAGCCACCTCCTTTTGTACGGAGCAGACCAGGACTAACCTATACACATCTATACAGTGAGCCCAATACACCAACACAGAGCTTCAGGGCCAGGTGGCAGCCAGGAAAAGGGCACAGGATAGTTGAATGGTCTTGTCAAACAGCAGATCCCAACCTGAGCACCTGCTTCCCTCATGCTATTCTTGTACAGTAAAAAGGAAGATAGGAAGGGAATACCTAGATAGAAGGGGAATTTTAGATAGGAAGATCCCCAGATAGGAAATTATGAAGAATTAAAATACCTAATTACATTTATTGATGATTTTGTTCAATATTCACAAAATAGGCTCAGATTGTATTTTACAAGTTGATTGCTATGATTAAATCCTATAAAAAAATTCAGAATATTGTAATTGGCTATGTATTATTTTACGTATCAAGACAAACCTAAGACATTCCGTAGCTCTGCAGGATATGAAATTACATGCATATTCCAGTTTTTATTCCTACAGTTCAATGCTTTTTAACAAATTATTTTCTTAAGGATTTCTCAAGGCTTTGTAGTTTAGGACTGCAATCTGCTTGCTATCCACAGGGAGTATTACCAGAGATTATCAGTACTTAAACTGATGAAGAAGATATGTCGTGTCTCTTTTACATCTGTATAAAGGCACAACTTCAACAGATTGATTGCAAGGGACATAATAATTTGATAGAGATCCTTTCTGTGGGTTTTTGGTTTTTTTTGCAAGGTATACTAGCTCTGTCTTTAAAAGTCATATGCTTCCATGAACCCACAACAAACTAATTGGAGTGGAAGCCTTTACAGTCTTGTAATGCTGGAAAGCAGCAAATCCTCCGTCACTCACGTATCTTGTCTAGCAGAAATTTTTCTATGCCTTTTGTGAATCCCATAATATGGTTTTTTGAAGTGGACAAACAAATGTTGAATTGCACTTACATGCAAACACAGACAGTAATATGTGTGGCTGAGTTTTCCAGTGTACCATATTAGGCAGAAGGTGAAAGAATTAGGAGCATCTGCTTCAGAAAGGACCTTAGAATTTCTATGAAAAGTCTTACTGGAATTACAAGCAGTCTTGTTTGGAATTTCAGTATTGTATCAAGCATATCAAAGAAGTGTAGCAGGAGGGAACATTAACACTATTTCTCTTTGTCTTTTCTATTCATGTATGTGTTTTCTTTAGCAGTGAGGGGTTTTTTCCTTATTGATTTTCTTTTGCTTGCTCAAGACCTCTTGACTAATTCATACAAAACCACAGCTAATGGTAAACAGAAACGTCATGACTGCAGAATGTACCACAGCAGGATTTTGCGGCTCTGCATCTAGGTTCAGTATTACTGTATTCTTGCTCTAGACCCTAACCACAGCGCAAATGTTCCTAACAACTTCTTGCCTTGTCCATTAGGTCTGGAAGCTCCTTCACACAGGAAACCTATTCATTTTTGATTCATTCAGTGGCACCAAAACCCTAAATGATGCTCTGGTTTACAGGATGAAAAGCTGTTTCATGCCCTTTAAAAAACAAATTATAAAAGTATCTCTCTATACTCAAAAAGTTGATCTCAGGATTTTCTCCAACAACTTTTTACTGACCAATTGAGCTCTTCTGTGCTGTCTTACAAAGGTTTGATTTCACAACCCCACAGCAATAAGGAATTATTTAAATAGGTAATGCTGGTCCAAATCTCTGTTAAGCAGGCATTGTCAACTGTATTAGAAGTAGCTTAATTAAATTTGGCAATTTTGTGAGGGAGAGCATTACGTCCTGCATTACCGTCTCTGAGTGTATGCATATCACTAAGGACATCCAATTAGATTGAAACTATGTGCTTAGAAAGAAAACACTGAGCCATCACAGCTCCATAATTATAAATTGTAGCCTTTGAAACCTGGTCTTCTTCAGAAACTGTGAAATGCATCTTAATCAGTACTATTGTGTTTTGTTAACCTTGTTCTGTCTTATATTTTGATGAGTCACCCAGGTCAATTCAGTCTATGACATCTGTAGTGAAAAGGAAACAAAAGCTTGAGTTGCTTTACCAAAGACAGTCAGCTCTGCGGGATCGCTGTCTCGCTCCCCCACCATGTTTGTTCCAACACAAGTGTACATGCCGGCATCATTTTTTCTTGTATTGGAGATCATCAGCTTCCCACCGCGTATCTGTTTCAAAACAAGGAATCTATTTTTAACTTCAGATAAACAAAAGATATCAGAAAAATGCTACCTTCTCAGGCAGCAAATTCCACAACTAAGGCATTTAAAAGTTTTGTTTGTAAATGCACGTGTAGCTTTAAAATTAAAATCCTATATACTTAAATATCTTTAAGCTGTTCTAGAACACATTTTATCCTGCTGACTGATTTTAACTGCATTTTTCAGGTTTTTCTTCCATTTTCATTAGATGCTTTAAATTTCACAGATTACACTTCTTGCTGCCTCTTTGGCAATGCAGAATTCTTGTAGTTCTTGCATGATGATATGTAAAGCACTCTTGACATCTCTCTCAAGAAAAATGCAGTTTTACTTAGTTTTGTCTAGCTCATTTTATTTTACTGGTGTCTGAACAGTTTCCTTGTACACTGATTGAGAAAGATTTTCTCTTTTCCTTGGTGCAAGCAGACTGAGACTATCCTAAACTGAGAATTCACCTGACTCCCATAAGATTTAACATTTTCCTGTCTACAAAGGGTGCTTATTGAGTGAAAGAGCAGCGTAGCTGAAAGAATAAAGTAACAAAAGTAAAGTAACAGCTTGTGAAGTCACAGTGTCAAAACTTAGACAATGGGGTGCTTCAGAACAAGCTAGGAATATAGCCAAAGAAACTTGAGTCAGGGAATGATAACCAGTTCCTTGCCACTCTTCCTTCCTCTACTCTTGAGCAGACCCAAGCAGAGACAGCCTGTCCTACAAACAGATTGTTTAGGTTGAAATACTTCCTTAGGCATCCAGAGCAACAAACGAGCGTCCTGATAGTACTTCCATATTGAATGAGGTCAGCACTCAATGAGTTACATATCGTTACATACAACATAAAACTTTATTCAAGGAATATTAATAGTGAAAAGCTAAGTATTTAAAAATTAGGAATTAAATATGTCCCTGCACCCTTAATTTATCCCATTTGCTTGCACATACCATAATATAATTTCTAATCAGTTGATAAGTTGGGTATTTCTGCTGGATCCTTTTTTATTCAGTACAAAGAATGAACTGTCACAGAAGTCAACCTGCATTACTCATTTACTCTATATGTATTCCTATTCAGGAACAATCATTCTTCAGAGTATAACTTCAGCCTTCATTTAGAATACACATCCCAATTACCACACTAAATACAAGTAAGCTGTTGGCCTTTTCCCCACAGAGTATTTGTGTACCTCATAGACATGACTGATTTTATCTTTAAAACACCTCTCTGACATAAAGTCTGACATTCTGATTTCACTCCACTGAGATCTCATTTCAGTGGACTGAGATCTAGAAAAGGTAAGGCCAAATCAGTCAAAGACATCCACTGAGCTCCCCACCTAACAGAGCACCTTACATGACCAAATCTACAGCTCTAATGGCCCTCCGTTACACAGGTTATACAAATCAAGCCTCAAGAATTTCAAGTTGGAAACCCAAACCAGAAGGAATAAACAACCTTCCCCCCCTCATTTGTGAAAACTAAGAGAGATGAACTGCCAAGAGTGACGAGAGACCTTTACGAGAAAGGCTATAAAGCTGTAAAGTTCTGCCGCACTGAGCTGCGGGGCTTCAGTGCAGGCCCTGTGTCTACAAACGACCACCTGAATTGTACTCACACTG
>NW_009595218.1:58793-125122 GCF_000690535.1 Cariama cristata | reverse complement strand
TCCCCCTCGTGTGCGGCCGCCCCCCCCCCTGCCACTACAACATCCGTAGGGTTTTGGCGGAAGTCATCCCGTAGCACTAATGCAACAAATGGGGGAAAGAATTAAAAAATTACTAGAAGCAATTGCATCGTAAGTGGGGGGAAAAAAATGCATGCAGCTAAATATAAGATGAAACAAACAAAAATTCTCAACCTTTATTAGGTGATGACTTTGCATCTTACATTTACTATAAAAGATCTCATAAAAGAAGTTGGTGAGGCATGGCCTTTTGTCCAATAGAGGTAAGTTTCACATACATGGGTTTTTTTCCCTTGTTTTTTTTTCCTCCAGATAAGAACACTGCTCTGCATTTAAATTCGAAAGACCTGTAGCACCCATTACTCTCTAACCTTGGACAGGGTCACTTCCCATCCTTGCAAAAGCAGTATTGCAAGTCGAATGTTGAGTTCTTTTCATAACAGAAAACAACATGCTGAATATCTGGCTTGCCTGGATCTCCAACTTCAATATAAGCTAGGTAAAGAAGTGACACAACTGATGATACTGAATTGCAGAGTTACACCTTGATTAAGGGTATTGTTATTATTACTGTTATTATTGTTATCATTAAATACATGCCGAAGTGATCACCAGTTGTGAAAAGTGTCAGAGAAAACAAGCTGATGATGGTGTGCTTCCAGCATATTTATTTCTGCCTTTTATTTTTTTAGGTTTAATATTTCTGCAACTTTGACCAGTGCTGTCCCATGACATTGAAAGGAAAGAGCATTTAAATCACCAAGCTGTTTGAGAACTAAAATAGGTAACACAGGTCAGCTTCTTATGTAAATCGAGCTTCTAAAAAGACTGATTAGGTCCAACTAGCTGGCTTCGGTGTGTTAAAATGATACCCACTTCATCATTATTCTTCCATGTGTGTCCTAGTCTCTAGGTTAATTGACATTCTTATAAACATAAAACTGAAAATAGCTCTAGATGAGCTACTGAAATAGAATTTAGGGCATTTCCCCTCCTTGAATTTCAGCTACGTATGGCTTTCATTACAGCTTTAAAACAGTTCTCGCCCTTAATGGAACCAAGGCCCTCTGAGAAATTAGAAAACACTGTATCCTAGCGAAGGGGCAAGTCAGGAAGAGTTCAGCAGAAATTGCTCAGTCTCATTTCATAAGCAGAGATAATTTACTGCTTTCAATGTTAATAAAATGTGCCCCATTTTAACATTTGGAACGGAATATTTTTCTGCTCTGTAATAAGCCAGAAGAAAATATGATTAATACATACAAGAATTGGTCTCTGAATGGGCTGAGGTGAGCAGGCTGTACGTAAGTGGCACTCAGAATGACATATGAGGTAACTTTTATTGTTCCCCAATTTGGGATACACAGGTAGATCCCAGAGGAAGGAAGGAATTAATTGGAAGTTAATTCCTTTTCTAACACAAAAAAGAGTGATTATTTAGGTCTTGCTCTTCAAGCATAAAATAAAAGTGACAGGACAAGAGTTGGCAACAAATGCAGCTCTGGCAAGAACCTGTAGCCTTCTTAGGTGACACACCCAATTGATACATTTTTTTTCTAACAGATAATAAAAGACTCAACCCCAAACTATTTCTGATTAATACAAATCACTCATATACTTTTGATTCACAACAATCAAATTGACAGAAATGGAATCTATAGAGCTTCAAGATCAAATGGAAGAAATAACCTATGCAAGGCACAGCACAGAAACAGTATGCTGAAGATCACGGCCTGTCGACTGTTTGGCATTACAACATTTTGCAAAGCCAAGAATTTCAGGAGAAGAACCAGAAAAAAAAAGTCTTACAAAATCACATATTTTAGGAAGCATCTCCAGGTGTCTCTGTGATCACTATGATACAGAGGAAGAGAAAATACTTCCAGGCAACGCTATGCCCTCTTTCATATAACTGGCAAACGGATAAACATCAACTTCTTCCATTATTACTACACACAAAATAAATATTAATTTTTCTTGGCTTGATTCTTTGTACAATTGCAGAACTTCAGTGCAAATCACTTAGTGGAAAAGCCCCAGCAAATCAGCAGATCCCTCAACGTAATGACTTTATACTCCTGACTCCTAACTCCTGGCAGCAATATTAAGGAAAGCATTTTCCTTGAACATTTCACATTGCTATATGAAGCTGACAAATACAGTTTCTTGGGGTGATACACAGCAATTTATATTAACTTTCTCTGAATCATCCCAGCAACTGTGTAAGGTTCCAATCAGCCTCCGAATATGAGGCTGAGAGATGATTTGATTTTATCATTCCTTTACCCAAGTCTTACTGCAAATCTGGCTTGAATGGCAGACAAAATTGATGCTATGGGGTTTACTTAATCTTGCTCTGTACCTCAACACATATGCGAATCTTGAATAGATATATCTCACTGTTTTCATCTAAAGCATTCTGTGTTTTGCAGAAAAACAAAAAATGGTTGGAGAAAAATGAAATAGGGAAAAAATTAAGTGGGGACAGAAAGACAAAGATAAGACAAAAATGTGTGGAATATAAATTAAAGCGAGAAAACAGCTCAGAGATGAAGAGGGGGAACACTAAGTTTAGGGAGAGCAAAACCAAAAAGCCAGGTAAAGGAAGGAAAAGAGTAAGAATAAAAGCAGAGAGAAAAACAAGGTAAAGAGCAGAGGGCACAGGTTGCCATTCCTGTGATTCAGTGCTTTTAATGCAATGTAACAACAACGATACAGAGCACAGACGTTAATCTCATCAGCACAGCCATCCCAGCACACCTGAACATCACCCCGAGAGAGACAGAGGAGGGAAGAGGAAGGGTGCGTGTGGAGGTGACCAGAGCATGAGCTGGCGAGCTCGGCTGTCCCACTCCGCTGGCACAGAAAGCCACAGAAGAAAGGAGCAGCAACTGGAAGTTGAGTTCACACTTATTAGCACGGTAAATGGAAAAGTTGCAGCATGGCTTAGTGCATTCACCATATCTAATGGCACAATCATCTGTGAAAACAGAAAAATGGTTGAGAGCTGCAGAATATTCCTCAGCCAATTATCCACAATTGCTGGGTACTTCCAAATAACTATTAATGTGCCTGAGCAGATCACCCTCTCCACACATTGGCAAGAGGCTTTTGTTCACTTGAAAAGCCAGCCCTCCTCAGGGCCCTCTTAGCAGGGAACAAATCCCAGCATTTTAAAAATTCAACACAAGTGGCAAAAACGTTCCTCATCCCCATGTCTTTATTTTGCTTTATTCCAGTTTTAACCTAAGTCACGCAGCTCCCTTTGTGCTCACATGGGTGTTACCCTACATTTAACAAGGGATGTCAAAGAGAAAGATCGCAGGCATCCCATCCTGCCCACCCACGCTGGGACCACAGTGCATCTGGTCTCCGCAGAGAGCCGGACCCCGGAGGCTGTTGCGCAGCCTCAACAGGAGCGATGGCGATGAAGAGGGGAGTTGGACCCTCCGCCAGCCTGAAGGCAGCACAAACATCCTCACGTTTTTAAGAGGCAAAACCTCAGAAGGGCAAAAGCTTCCAGATGGCTGCACCTCGCTGTCTGGAAAGGCACCAGCAGGACCAGAGAGCTGGAAAGGACAGCTAAATTGTACACACTGCCTACAATGGTGCTGCAGACAAAAGTTAATTAAAGTTTGATCGGTCTCTTTGTAGCTCGAACAAGCTGATGCTGCTCAAACAAGATAGATGTCTGTGAGCTGTCACGTTGGTCTTTAAGGCATGCAAAGTCCTGTACGGCCATTTACAGGTACCCATGTGCGTAATCACGGAAAGCAAGCACATCTAGCAACGGCAGCGCTGAGATAAACACTCGCAGGGCATGCACCTGCCAGAGCGAGGGAGAAAGAAGAAAAAAGAGGTTCCTGCTACCAAGGCAACTGCTTACCAGCACCTGCCAACTTAGGCCCAAATCCTGGCCTCGGTCAAACTGATGCTCATGAACTCAGAGAATTACATGGAAACCGAATTAATTTCCTCGACTGAGGCTCCAGCAATTTGTTTAAAGAAAGCAGAGATAAAGCCATGACGTTTATGAGGTAGGAGGGAAGGTGGCGGGGTCAAAATTATTCTAGGCTAGATATCCATGCCTTAATCCTGCTTTCCACTACAAGAGCTTTTAGGTCCTTAGAAAGAAAACATTTTTATAGGATTTACATTTACATGATGATTACAAATAACCATCTGTCTGCTTCCACTTTTTCAATCTGGTCCATGTCCCACGAGCCCCCAGCCTGTGGTCAGAGCAGCTAAGCTGGAAGGAAGAAGTGGATGCCCGTCAGGAGGCTTTGGGATAATTGCATTCTTCTCCCACCAGCACTCGGCTCTCCACCTCCTCCCCCCGGCACGCACAGCGAACATCTGAGATTACCGGGGATGGGAGGGAGAGAAAGACTATCTTTTTTGCCTTTTTCAATGAATGATAATGTCTTAAAACACAGCTACATCTGTCATGCTAACTAGAGGGTATAAAGAGATATCGAGTAAATATTAATGTGCTTCTGTAACTTGGGTCTTGCTAGTTTATCTTCCCCCTCCTATTCGTGCTTATCTCAGGATAATACTGTTCTCATATAAAGAATTTACACAGCCACATCAGTTGCAGGTTGGTCACCTGCCACACGCAGGTAGGTCTCCCCTGATGCAAGGCACTGCCCCACAGGCATTTTCCGAAATCCTCATCTCTCCACCACTGCTTTGGCACTTCTCTCCTCTGATACATACTGATATGCACAATCAACATGAATTATTATGTCAAATAACTGCCCAGATGTCACGCAGTGGATAGATTAAAGGATTATTATACTTAAGATAGCGTATGGTGCAGGGAGGTATTTTAGAACTTGGCTAATGTGAATGATCTACCAAAATGGTCCCTGAGTAAGCCAGCACTACTTGCTGACAGAAAAAAAACAAGGGGTCACAGACAACCTTCCTTGTGAAGAATAATAATACACTTTGCTTGAGGGTGCTGCTGCCCTACCTCTTTGTTTCAGCAACTGCCTCTGTCACATTTTGTAAGGAAAATTTCATTAAAAAATTGCAACCCAGGCAATAGTCCGAGGCAAGACTCCCAGGGAGTTTCTGAGCTCCCTCTGCATGTGCACCGCCTGGGAAAAGCCACTGTCTCTTTTTAAAAAAATAAGATGGTAAGGAACTAGACATTTTTTTCCTTCTGTTCTTTTTCCCATCCTCTGCCTGTCTCCTGATACAGATACTGCCTAGGAGACATGAATGCTAGCTAATTTACCATGGCTCAAAATGTTCAGACTTGACTTTAAAATGAGGCCCCAAACCCATGAGATTCATTTTCAGAGGTGTTGGGATATTTTCAAAGAGTCCAGTAGCTTCAACAATGTTTGATTAGTAGGGTCCCTAGAAATCAGAATGAGGAAGAGAGCAGCAGGGAGACACCTGCCTCAAGAAACAAAAGGAGAATCTTCCTCCTTGCAGATTCAGCAACTTTCTTTGGCTTCATCCTTTTTTCTCACTCTCTCTGAACTTAGTAACTTACCCAGTACTTATAGTTAAAGGTAGCTTGCTCTTTATTCTCAGGCCTCCGCAAAGACCAAAATGTGGAACAAACACTCCATTCTGACACATCCTCTAAAACTTCCAACAGCTCACACATGCAGATATAGGCATCTATAGAATTTGGACTTTGTGACAAGCATTAATGTCTAAATGTGAAAATGGAGACCCTTGCTTCTAAACATGGAATCTACCAAACCAAGTGAACAGGGAATTACAGTGCTAGAAATCAGGCACACGAACCGACACTGACAAGTAGATAGATTCCAAATGGAGTCAGTGGGAGACTTTTTTTTTTCTCTCTCCTCTAAATTTCAACCTGAGGTGTACCCCAACTAGCTGAATGCAGAAAGGTCAGGAAAGAAGACAGGCCTTTTCTTTTCTTATTTAGAGCACAGACTGCAAGTGTCAGACTTTGAAATCTTTCTTCAACAGTTAACCCAGTTAAGGGCACTGTCGACCTATTTTCCCTTTTACATAATTACACAGGTATAAAAGTGGTAATTATCATAGAATCATAGACTTGTTACGGTTGGAAGAGACCTCAAAGATCATCAAGTCCAACCGTCTACTCAATACCACCATGCCCGCTAAACCACGTCTTGAATTATTGCAGACAATAGCTTACGATTTGTTTCTGATTTTTTAAAGGCTGCTATTTGTGCTGAATTAAGTGTATGCAACACAGCCTGAATACACTTACTGAAAAATTGTATAATGTCCTTGCCTTTCTTGTGATTCATTGTGATCACTTGAATGCAATCTGACATCTCCATAATTTTTTCTGAAAGATTTTATTTGACTACTAGAGAGCATGAAGAGCGGAGATTTTTCTAATTTGGAACATAACATATTTATGTTTAAGCTTCCTGATTGAAAACAAAGTTCTATCACCTGTCTTCATTGCAATGAAGCCCCAATAACCTTCTCTCTTTTTTAAACTCCCGCCTCCTTCCACCAACAAATTCTGAATGCCTCAGTTAACAGTCAGCAATCTCATTACCCATCTGCTATAAATCTTCAAAAGCATCACTGTGTTTTGACAGTCAAGAAAGGCAAAGGGAAGCAATAAGCATAACCAAGTATTCTTTATGAATGCAAATATCCTGAAGACCACATTTAAGTAATTTCAGAAATCTAAAGCTATACAACATAATATGTTGAAATTTTTTCTCTAGGATACAGAGTAGATTTCTTTTTTCTTATTCTTAAAGCATAATCACTTGATGAATGCACTGCACAGATTGCTAATGGTAACAAAAGATCACTACCAAGAGGTTTTTTTTCCATTGAAACTAAAAACCCTGCTACTTGCTTAAAAGATCAGGGAATTTCTAGAAGAACTGGTACCACAATTGCAGACAATAAACTTTGAAAAACATGTGTGGTCTGTTGTAAGTCTTTAGATTTAACAAGGATCAGACATTTAGCAGTTTACTAGAATAGTTATTTAATGACTTTTAATAACGTTTAAACTGATGTTAGCCTTTACATGCTCTTCACCTTTAATGGATTACATGTTCAGAAAATCATGAGCAAATAATTTATTTTTTCCCAACTAATGTAAATATCAGATGTGGAAACTAGCACACCTTCAAAAACCACCACATCCCAACTGAAGAGGTGTACTTTTGCTGTCACTTGTATGCCAGCAAGTCTCTTTGCAGTAAGAATATGGGACTAGTTTCATCAAAAGCACTAGAGGACTCTTCAAATCACATCAACTATGCTTCTCTCTCAGCAATGCAGTAGGGAGGATCGTGTTTGGTAAAAGAGGCAATCCTCCAGAATCCCTCATAGACTACTGTCAGAAAAAGGATAGACCAAACTGGATAGACCTTTGCTCTCCTGCAGTGCAGCTATTTCTAGGTTCTAATAATTAAAAAAAAACCAAAAAAAACCCCAAAATGACAAAATAACATCCCAAACTTAAAGGAATTAGAAATATATAACCAAAGTTCAAAAGCAATGACATCCAAAAAACCTCAGATGCTACTGTCAGAGATACATGAATGAAATTCAGGTGGGAGCTTTTCATCGAGTGCTTCAGAAAAGCACACAGAAACTGCACTGTACATACAGAGTACAGCACAGAGATTCCCCAGAAAGTACAGATTTAATTAGTAAGTTGAGAAACCACAGTATAACAGCATGCACGTTTACCGTCGTGAGTACAAAAGTACCGCCGCCAGGTACCTGCAGCACTATGTTCAACCTAACGAATGCTACCTAGAGTTTGACGCAGCACTGAGCAACTGTATTTTTTCTGTTTCCAGACTGAAGTTGGCTCTCCTGCAACACTTCAGCTGCCTCAGTCCCCTGGGTTTCCAGTTCAAGCCCAGCCAAAACACCTAAAATGTACATGTGCCCTCAGTAAAACAAAAGAATAAGAACAGATGAGAATCATGAAAACGAATACAAATGAATGAATATTTCTTGTATGAGAAATATAGAATGTTATATGCTTCATTTAACCAATATAATAGAGAGTGCAATCTCCAAGCTCCACTGAAGTGTGAATAGCCTCTAATAAACTTCTTGTGTACACATGCACAACACATACACAACAGCTGGGATGCTTTCCCGTCTTGGCAGTGGGTCACTGCCACATTAATGCTATAGTTTAGCCACATTAGGCAAAGCATTAAACAAAATAGGCTGTTGTCCAACATAAAAATTCTCTTCTTTCCATTCCCCCGACCTCCATGCCTAACCCCGGTCTCTATCAAGCTTTATCTGCTAAACATAAGCTAAAACTCACCTATTCCGTTTTTTGTAAGAAGGATTTTTTTTGTCAGAGCTTTTGTGTTGCTCCTTTTGGAAGTCAGGACTGAAAATGAAATATTTGAGCAGACATAGCAAGGCATGTATTTCTTGATAAGCTTCCATAACTCCATTGCAAGGGGACCCTGCAGCCGCACTTCATCGGATATGGAGCACGAGATGCATCCACAGCTGGTAGGCAGAACCAGCGGGAGCCGTCTGCTGCTTCTCGAATACCTCACTTCCCATCCTGCAAACTGTCCTCATGTCAATAGGCCATTTCGGGGTGCTTGCCAGATGCTGTTTAAACAGGCCTGCTCTATAGGTCTGGCTGGCCTCATGTCCTCGGTCCCACAAACGGGCACGTCATGGCACACAGGGCTCGGCAGCGGCATTTCCTGCTGGACCTGACCCGTGTGCCTTCTTTAACCATTAACCTTCCGGACTGTTTTCACTTTTTTTTAGAATTTATCGCAGTAAATTGAGACTGGAAACTGGAAGTGCATAAAACGTGTTTGCACGGCTGTTCCTGAGACATGCCCAGTCATTTGACGCTAGTGGAAAATAAGAGCCGTGTGAAGGAGGAACTGTGTACACAGGGAGTGGGAAGGCAGAAGGCTACAAGTCACCAGCACGGGTGCTCACGTCTCCAGCCATATTTGGCACCCCCTCTCCAAGCATTTACAGCAAAACCCCACCCCCTAAAACTCCTCTACTACTTATGATTGCATATTATTTTCATTCAATATTGACTATTATATAGAATACTCTACAATAAATTAAAAAAGCAAGGCTGCATGGTCTAAAGATGTTGTTCATTAAAACTCCAACTCTACCATCTCTGAGGACAGTAAGAACATTTTTTTTTTCTTCCAGGGTTCAAGTGTTGGCTTTTTTTTGAAGTTTCATCATTGGATTCTTCCTTCATAAAAGGCTCATTTCAAATTTAACAACTGACCAAAAATGTTAGATGCCATTTTTTTCTGGATTATCATGAACACTGCAAAACAATTTATCTGTCACATCATATCATTCTGGATAAGGAATTTAAGTTTCCGGAACTCTAAAGAACTGAAGGGGCAACGTGATACGTAGACCTTACAGTAAATACTCTTAGGACAGAGTCAGTCGAGTCCTGTCGACATGCTACCAACTAGGAAATAATCCACAAACAACTAGATAGAACGGTAGTTTTCTAGAGTCTAGACATGGAAAGGAAGCCCAACATTTGTGATTTTATGCAAAACAAAGAGACTAGTGTAATTTGCAGGAAATCTTTTGCAGTTTTGATCTGCTCAAATAACACAAGGAATTACTTCTATACAATGCGAAATATAACTCTCCCACTTATTTCCAAAAGAGAAAAAGAACGCAAGAGTTCACATTGCCCTCATTATTATTCACTACGTTGTGCAAGAGGAAAGAAAAAAATTAAAGAAGCAGGAGCAAAGACCAACCGTAATAGCCTGAAGCAACAATTTTGAAAGAGGAGCTTCAGCACCCAGAGGGGGACCAGAACCTGGGTGTCCAGCTCCACCCTCCAGTCACCCTGTGCTGTGCCTCAGACTCAGAATGACCTTCATCTGAGTGCTTACCCCAGTTCCCAGACATACCATTGACATACCATTGAAAATATGGTAGCATAAAGTTTTGAATTGCAGTAAAGGTGAAACAATCCTTTTTTTCCTAACTAATACCATTTTCCCAAAGCGTTATTTCACGTACAACAAATTTTGCATAACAGAAAAACGACCAGCACAATAAAATGAGAAGAATAAAATAAATCCCCCATGTGCCACACATCCTTCTAAACCCTTGGTGCTGAATATTCCTCTGGCAGTTCAGTACAAGAGAAAATCAGGGTAACTACAGATCTGCTGATGGTTTTAAAATAAGAGAAAACTGGCAAACAGCACAACTCAAGTAACTGTTTACCCCAGACTACAGAGAAAAAACAATCTGAGATGTGCCTGTAAAACAGTCGTTAATGGGTGTGTTACCCAACAGTTGGAGCCGCCCTTTGGATGAAGGGCTCACATTCCTTTCAACTGTCTGAAAGAGCCCGGTTAATCCCACACTAAGAATATAAAATCATTTTTACCGTCTTTCCTCTTCCTTTAGCTTTTTGTACATAAACTACTAGTTTAACAAAGAATCTATTCCTGCACAGGCACATTTAATAACTAAATGTTGAAATAGGCATTATTTTAAACAGGAACCTCCCAGCACATTTAAGTCATTCATTTCACTCCTCCTTAGCATGGAGTTTAACTAGACATATAGTACCTGTGTCTATAGCTCCCACAAAAGATTTAATTTGTGTACGTTTATAGAGTTACTGTCATTCTTCAATTGCATTAGAAAACAAGAGGCTATACTGACAAGATAAAGTATTCAAGTACTATATGATAGACAAAGTATAATATTGAAATAGGCAGATTAGATTATTAGACTAGACAGGATTGGATGGAGAGAATTTTTAGCCTGCCACAGTATTCACCTGGGATAGATTTTAGGCCAAGTAGTACAAACATTTTCTTCCATGCCAATTAGGAAAAAAAAAAAAGAAAGAAAGAAAAAAATATCTCCTGTTTGGAGGATTTTCAACCCAGATCAATCCACTGACCCAGTTCACAGCCCGGATCCATAAGCAGCTGAGAGAATGACAGGCTAGTACAAGTGGAGGAAATAAGTGGCCAGGAGAGAATAGTACTACTTAAACCAGATTTTCCACCAAGGAAAATGTATTGTTAAACTATGCATTATACTTCCCTATATTTAGAATAAGGAATATACAAAATACAATAGCTCATATAACTAGTGCATGCTGTGGGATTTCTCTGAGACCAGGAGAACTGGAAACATTCTGTAGTTTGCTTTTGCAGCTTCAATCAAGGCAAATTGAATTAAATTCTCCCTTGAGGAGGACCTCTGTAGCTCTGCTCCTCCTTTTCTGAACAATTCCAGATGTAGGTGCGGAACATTTTCAGTTTCCCTCTGAAGACTTCCACATGCCCGGCTGTGCTGCCACATTCATACAAAGAGGTGAGCTTCTGAGAGAGAAAACATGGGGCATTAAACAATGCTCAGCCAATAGTTGGTAACATGTTTGATTTTTACAACTTAATTCTGTTCATCGGGGCTTCCTTCCTTACTTAGCAACAGATGGATCAGCTGGAAACAATTCAGAAGAGATGGAAACACTTCTGCTGCTGAACAAATAGCAGTTTAGTACAATGTGGCTCATAATCACACATTCAGTGGCCCTTTGCTTTCTTCCTGCCAAAGCCAGAATTTATTCCCTGCTACCTTTTGAGCACCTATGCAATCCAAGGCAGTAATTAGACTTGCTTTTTGAATGCCACCAGTACCCTGACTTCTGTCGAAGGAATCGCCCTTCCAGTGCAAGTCTGCAGGTTCACCTTAGTGTTTCGAAGCTCAGCAATCAGAACGGCCACCCTCGGGGCACACCATTGGGTCTGGCACACGCCGGAGCGATGGAACTCCAGCAGGTCTAACTGCTGACCACAGCTCATGATTTTCTTCTCTCAAACAGACATTTGCTAGAATGCTCTTTCTTACAACAGGAGATCAACTCCATTTTACTGAAACTCATGAAAGCTTTCGATCCCCTCCCGAGCCTTCCCTCACCCCACTAAAAGGTTGCGACATCAACAACACACATATTGGGTTTTTTTAAAATAGCAGGTCACAGGGTTACCCTATGAACAAGAGAGCACTATACTAATTCAGGGCAAGTAATACTTTGCTTAAGGTTTTAAAATTTGTTTCTTGTTCTTTTCTAACCAGACGTCTCAGAGCGCTGAGCTACAATTCTCCATACTTTTTCAAACGATTAAACAGAAATGCCAACATTGGCAGATGCAAAGCAGTAAATCCAATGTGTAACTGAACTTACTGAGCAGGAGCAGTTTAACTACACATTGTGTAGGGCCCAAACATCTGAACGTACATCTGAATGTATAGCGCAGCCAGCGTAGAGCTGTTGTATAGGAATTTACCTGCAATTTCTGGGTATCCGGGTGCCTGGACTGCAGACATTCAATAAATCACTGTTGGAGTAAGCATGTCAGTAGAGCAGGCAGTTTGGATTCAAACCTCTACGAGTCCTTTTTAAAATAATAAATCCAAGACATTTATTCATAACCTGCCTTCAGATCCTACTGGCAATGGTAAATCCATTAAACTTTGCTTTCACTGTTCATGATGTTTATAAAAATTGTAGGTGGAATTACAAACCAGTAATACAAAGCTTGGCATTTTTTCTCCTCAGATGTAATAATGAGCTGGATAAGAAGAAAGTTGACCCAGGGATTTCAACACAGAAACTTTCATTGGAAACCTGAGCGGCAGTGTGCAAACCCGTGTTTTTATGTCAATATAATAACAGCACTTCTACACCTATTAATAAGTATAGATCTACCACTGGATTCTAGGTTGATGGGACATCATAAAATGAATTATATTTCTTCTTAAACTATATAATTAACTCTTAATGAACCCTTCCCTTTTCCCAGTAAATTCAATTTTGTCTAATCCTTGGGTTTATGGTAATGTTGAGCTCATTAAAATGTTACTTAAAACTCATTAAAATGCACACTGAGAGGTAGCAGCTTCATTACAGTAATATGTTGTAAAAGAAAAAAGAATGCTTTATTATCATTTAATTGTTTCCAAAACTGAATACATTTGCATAGTGATGAGGTTCACAGGATATTTTCAGTAGTACTCAATAATTAAGCAGTTCAGTAATTAAAAATGCATTTTCTAAAAATAATTCTATGTTCTTGCTTACTCCCTGTTGTTTTTTTTCAATTGGGAGAAGTGTTCATGTTGATACAGTTTACAGAATTGAGCAAGAGTGATACCTGTATTGAGATTTAAAGATGTAACAGTCTAAGCCCTTGGCAAATTTCTGTTTCAAAATAGTAAGTCAGAATTGCTACCAATATATTTTACAAGTCAGTCTTTCTAACACAGTCATACAGTACCCCTCCAATCATTTTTCAACACGGAGGACAACCAGGAATTATGCAGGGGCCTTTCAAGTGTAAAGCCTTACTATAATTTTCACCATTTATTGTTACTATATGCTTGCACACAATAGAATCCCTGAGCAGAGGTCAGCTGGGACCTAGACGTGGCTTTAGAGGACATCAGAGTAACTATGAATCTGCCCTAACTCATGTTCCGAGGCAGAAGCCCTCAAGCCGGGGTACTGATTACGCAGCAGTGTTGTAGCTTCACACATGCTTTTTGCTTTTCCTCTTGACAGGGACTGTTCGAGCTCTCAGGCAAAAGGACTTCCCTTGCACAGTCCTGCTCACCGCATGCCACCTTCACGCGTTTCACCAACGGCACAAGGTTGAGAATATCAATCATAAAATTCTGGCCAAGTATGCGCACCAGGAGTAGGATTTGTCTGCACTGTAACGGTGGATATTATTATGACTAGGTATGTGATTAACAGATTTATACTTAACATACAAGCCTGATAATTTTTTTTTAAAACATATTTTTACACATTTATTTTAACATTTTCTATTGGAATAAATTGCTGTGCTAATTTAGAGAAATTCAGTGTGAAAGTTAAAGGTCCAGGCTTGGACCTCCTCACAGTAGCAAGTAAAAAAGTATTAACCGAACAGTCAGAAGCTAGAGATAAAAGTTACATCTTCTCAGTAACCTAAGCACTAAGAGTGTCTTGTGTCCATTATTTGCCATATGACATTAGTGTGGAAGGTAGTTTGCTAACTTTTATTTTAATTGCCAAAGAAGGGTTACTAGAAAAACTGATATACGTTGCCAGGGTATGCAGCTTAGACTTAGATGGGAAAAATACAACTTTAAAGCCTTGAGTCATTCAAGGAACTGTCTAATGTAATACCATTTAAGATTCCTTAAAGTATTCATTTACTATCAATCACTGCTCTTTTCTATGGCTTTCAAATATTATTTCCACTTCCATAAAACAGAAATTCTTTTCTTAAGATACATGCATCACAATGCACCCAATACGGATTTTTCCAACTTGTGAAAGTTGGCTAGCACGCCGAAGAGACAATTGAACGTAAATATGGATGCAGCAGGTTAGACATGTCAGCGTAGGGGGAGTAACAGAGAAAAGTGATCTGTGATCTTTCAATCTCTACACCATTAGTAAGGAATAACAGACTAGAACAAAAATAATCTAAAGAAAAAAAGTGAAGTACTAACCAGACTTAACATTTTCAGCAGCTGTGGAGTGAATCAACAATTGTTGCCTCCCCAAACAAGCAAGTAAAAATTCCACTTATATGTAATAGGACAGAATTCTTGTGGCGCCAGGTTGGTACAAAATTAAATCAAGTTATCTGGTTTACCATCTTTCCTCCGTGAGTCTGGACAATTAACTGATCTCAGTTCCCAGATGTAAACGGACGATCAGACTTCTTTTGCTCACTTTTTTGACTGTAAAAATCTATGAGACTAATTTATTTAGATAATCTCCCCTATCTGCTTTGTACAGTTCCTCACACAGTGGTCCAAATGACAATTCTATAATGCACATCTTAACAAAATTCATAAAAATAAAACCAGGACAGTTATTCAAGTGAGATATCAGTGTGCAGGTTGAAAATTGTTGCTCAATACAAGAAGTCAGGTCGTATTTCTAAATTTGCTTTTGACGCTCCTTTAACAAATCAAACCCTTCTGATGGAGATGCACATTGCTGTTTCTACACTAATTTCCATGTCATGTTCTCAGCTATTTCAAAAGAAAACAAATAATGTGCCTTTTTAGCCAAGTAAACAATCTCTCATTTTATCTTTATTACACATACTAGCAGATAAGTTAAGTAATTTCTCTCAAACACTCAGCAACATGGCTGGAAATAAATAATTCTGAAAATAAGTAACTGGCATATGTATTAATGTTGAAAAGCCTGTATTTCCTTATATTGACTAAGTAAAATTAAATGAGATACCATAAATATAAAATAGAAGATAGATGGTACACTGAGGGGGGGGAAAAAAAGTAATTACCTATTATATTTATTAGTCTTTCCCTTTTTTATACGCACTGTGTAAATTGAACAAACAGCAACACAGGCTGTAAAAAAAGTTAAAAAATGTACTAAAGTCTCAGTTTTCAATTGCTATATATGGGAGGGATGACTAGTCTATTAAATCCAATATTTAGCAAAATATGTAAGCACAACTGATATTAGTGCAAGATTTGTGAAATCATGGCTGTGTACACCCAACCCTCAAAAGCGGAAACTCTTCTATTATGTTAATTTTATGAACACTGAAGCAAACAAAATTGACACCATTTTAATTTAGAGATGAGATAGTAATTTTAAAGAGAGAAACACAGAGAAAAAGTGCTTCGTTGCTGCCTGAGTCACTTTGTTCACTGCATCCCCCCAGATGCTGCGGCGAGAGAGAAGCCGTAGTGAGAGGAGACGACGCTCACCACCAGGACAGGATGGGAGCTGCAGCGCAAGGGATGTGCTGCTGTCAACTGAAAATGCCTGAAGAATTTAAACTAACCATTTCAGATTATTTTTTAACTTGTAGCAAAATAACTGCCAGATATAAGTGGTGTTTTCTACTCTCTTCTAGTATGATATGATGGTCATTTCAAAACGCATCAAATCTTTTCCTGTTAAAACACTCTATAACGCATTCTCATGTAGTGCCTCCCTGTCGAGGTTATGGTACATGTTGCTGTTTCAAAACGGATGATGGCTTTTAGCTTAATGAATTTATTTCTCCAAAGGACACCTGAATACCTTGTGGGTCATACAGGGAAAACAGAAGACCTGAATAGGGATTTTGGGGGTTTGTTTCCATTTTTACTCCATGTCAAGACTAAAGACACTTGAGTGATACAACCTCCATGCCAGGGAAGAACATTTGTTCAAAAATGCTGGAAATCCTTCCATTGCCTGCTTGGAACTAATCCTAATCATAACAATGGTTCCTAGAGTAGAAATACATACCCTCAGTCAGTTCAAGACTCAGGTTTTCACTGTCTTTACTCAAAGCAAAACCTTGGAAGAGGAAAGCTGAACTGTATGCTTCCATATCTCGCTGGAAAATTTGTAAAATAATAATGAAAAAAATAACATACAGCAGAAAGAAAAGAAAACAAAAAAACACCCCAAAAATTGAAACAGCGGAAAGAATCAGAAACTGGATCTCTTGCTATGAAAACCAAAACTACTTTTACATTTCTGTTTTCCTAATATTTCTGTACGACAGTTGTAAATGAGGTTCATTGGTGAGCGACAATACTTGCTCTCAGATTGTATTTCAAAACACATGCAAAAATATGAACTGTGTTTTGAATTTTTTAATTATTACAGCTTGTATGTACCTTATTCTATAATTTACATTTCTTTTATGAAACACCTATTCTTACACCTTAGGAATTAACCACCAGTGGTATTTAGCATCACCACTGAAAACACATATGCTCAAGGCCACACACCAGCTTCACTGGTGTACTCCCTAGCGATACTGTTTCACAGCTGCTAGAAGCCTATATATAAACACAGGGACAATTAAATCACATTCTACTTAATTCTTTAAACTTTATATTCCTGAATATTTATAAACTCTCAAATTTCCCAAGCCACACAGTACCAAAAAGTCCTATAAAAAGGAGAGCATCCTCAACTCGGCCTAAATCATGACAAGAGGGGATGTCTGCGATCAGAGTATGCTCTGAAAAATGATTGCCCAAGACTTCCTTTCACTTATGAAACACTAATCTGATTTCTGTTGCCTTTACTGTCTGTCTAGATTTCTTTTGTTGAGATTTATAGTTATTGCTTCTTTCAGACTTTGTAAAACGGCCTATGTGTCAGAGATTTGTTTTAGAAATAGGGAAGCGAAGGGGAGGAAAGAGAAAGGAATGAATGCCAAACAAAAGAGAAAGCTAGTCTGGGTATTTTTGTCTTTTCTTATTTAGAATACTAAAAATCACCTGTTCAAGCTCCCCATCTTCCACCCCCTAATGAGAATTGATAGTAAAAAGAAGCAGTCCAGCCCACCCCCTGACGTCTTTAATTGACTTCATAGCGAGTGTTATCAAGAGCTACTCAAGCAGTGCTAATAGTGCCTGCAGATTGCTCACACATGGCATGGCTGGCATTCCTTGGACCTTAAAAGGGCTAATAGGAGAGTGTAATCTCCACTCAGCATGGGAGCAAAGACCACGAGTGATCTGGAAAACAACAAGTAATTAGAAAGTTTTCTTCCCCAGATGGAAGGGAGGTGGAAAATGAAGCTAAAGCAGGTACCCAACCATGGAGTCTCCTACCTTCGCTACTTATGGAACTTCTAGCACAACAGAGTGGTATTTCAAAGTCTGTGACATCCAATAATTAAAGGAATAAATCTATCACCTAGAAGTGATGGGCATATTTTTATCCCATAGGTATTCCTAAAATATGTTTCATAATTAAAATATTTTAAAAAACAATGTTTAAAAAGTATTTTCAGGAAAGATTCGGAAAAGCAGAAAATCAGCTGTGATTTCAACTTGATTGCCCCACTGTGAAGGTAGTGATTTATGAATGTTAAAGAGTGCTTCTAAATAAACAGGCAGGAGAGGTGCTGTCACAGGTATCTATTTATCTATACATTTAGGGGAAAAAAGGGGCAAAAAAGCACAACATAATGTTAACCTTTAAGAAAAAGGAATTAAAGACATGGTGGGCGTGATGACTCCATTTAGCTGTAGAGTAGCTGACCATATACGATTAAGATCAGAAAAACGAAGCATTTATATAATACACATTGACAAAGCCAGACCTCCCTGAATGGAAAATACAGCCTTCGCCTTGTTTGAATTGTTGGACATTGTTAATGAAACAGGGAGAATGGGGGGAGGTTTGGTAGATATAACTTACTTGGTTTGACAAAAGCCTGTGATAAGATCCTTGACAAGAAACTATTAAGGAAAATAAATAACTATAGGGTAAGAGGTAAATCCTTGTTGTGGCTTAAAAATTAGCTAAGTGATAGGAAACAAAGAGTGGTAATTAATGGCTGCTTCTCCAAGTACAGAGAAGTTAAGAGTTGAGTGCCTCAGGGATCTGAAACAGGACAGGTATTCAATACATATATTAATGGGTTCAAAGCTAAAATACACTGAAAGTACACAAAACCTAGTGAACAATACAAAACTCTTTTCCAAAGGATAAATACAGCTGAGATATGCCGCAAGGATCCATTCAAATTGGGATAGTGATACTGAAACAGCAGGTAACATTTAATCTTATACAAGGATGAAGGTATATACATTTGGGAGGATTATTGAAGTTCATCTCTGTGCTCCAAATGGTTCTGGAATAACAATCTAACAGGAGATAAAGGGGTGAAAAAGTTGGGAAAGATAAAAGCAACGAGGTTCCAAAAATACAGCAATAAGACTTGCAGTCAATTTAGATTATTTCTGAACTCCAAAATACTATTTTACAATTGACACCCGAACTTTGAATTGTTTTTTTCTTCAAATACTTGTGCATTGTTTCAGCCTAATCACTATACTAAAATAAGCAGAACTTGTCACGGCATTTTATTTTCAGCAAATACAGTTCAACCAGCTGTGTTCGTTCTTTCGTCTAGCAGTGCCAAAAGTACCATACAATTATCAACATCTGTTAGAAGTGCTTTTCAAATCTGATTCCAAAAAGACGTACTTCTGCCTCCTGCCTTGAATTCAAATATAAAAAGAATAAAGCACAGCACAAAGAATCTATCATATACGAGCTGCAATTACAGGGCACAGCTACAGCGATGCATTAAGAACTAAGCATAATACATCCTGATGTATTTACATTAGCCTAATCTAGCTGGCCCAGTCAACTATACAGTTGAGATGAACAGCATGAGTTTTAGTATTCAGTAGCAACTGGAGTATTTGCCAGGAGTCCTGGGTGAGTTTACATCATGTTGCTACCATAAGGTAAAGCCTCTGTCATGCAGACATACCCAAAGAGGACAGCTGGACTGAGGCTGATTGTTTAAAAATTAGTGTAGACAGTTAATGAAGTTACTGTACCAAATGCAGAGAACACATCCAATTAGCAATGTTAACAATTTGTTTGATTAAGGTTTCAATTTTATGGGTACTTGGAGTGATGACCAATGCTTAAACTAATCAGATTTTTATCTACCCTTCTCCCAAAATACATTAATGTCTCCACATTAAATAGTAAGTCATGAAAAAAAATGGTACTACTGTTCTGTAAACCATAATATATGAATCATTTCTCCACTGCAACTCTTTATAGTCATACAAGTAATCTTGACAGTACACCTACCCATCTAGTTATCTTAAAATAAGAGTTGGAAAGACTGAGAAAGGGGTGGAGTTAGGTTGGGTGCACTGATCAGATATCGTAATTCAAGATGGAAAGAAAATTGCTTGCCTAAAGGGCCCAAGGAAGTAATCTTAAAAAAAAAAAAGCAGAGCTCTTCCTAAAGCAAGACTGCCAATGCCTTCCAGCTGCCTCCTTCACATGGAGCGCTTTAGTACGATTCAGTTTAAACTGTATGCAAAAAATTATTCCTTTTTAGTTCTTTCCCACATTCCCCTCCAGAAATTAAACACCTAGTTATATATATTTCAATGAAAATAAAAATTCTGCGATTCTCCATCCATTTGGCTTACCCTAAATTCCTCTGGTAGCACAGTGCTCACATAGGCTCTGCTTTCCCACTGCCCCATCTGCACGTATGCCTGATGACGTAACTCCACGCTCCAACCTCAATTGCAGTCTAATCCTACAACTCTTCTTCCCTCTACAAAATCTGTGTACCCCAAATTCCAGAAAAGTGGGCCTCAGCCTCACCCTCCCATCAACTCGTATCCCAGGCCAGTACCTCCTTGCCTGTGGCAAACTCACCGGGTTTCCCCAGGAGGTCAAACCGGCTGCGCTCGGGCAGCGCTAATGTCACCTCTGCTGGCTGGTGCCTACGGAGGAGGGAGGACATGCTGAAGGAGAGGCAGCCGCAGGGTAAAGATCCAGGTTTGGGCTTACCTGATTCTTGTCCTGCATCCCCATGGGCTCCGAGTGGAGGCTGTTTTATTCATGCAGACACCACAGAGAAGTAGGTAAGAGAGGGGAAGGAAAATAGAGAGAGAATGGGACAAGAAGAGAAGCAAAGGAGATAAGGATAGACTCCTCGAGAGGGTATGTTCTTCAACCTTTTTTGAAAAGGCTGATTTAATGAGCAAGTGACTATGTGAAAGTAGAAAAAAACAATCCTCCTTTTGTCTATGTTCACGTCTAAACACAGCGTGAATAGTATTTGCAGCACTGGGGTGATCTAGTTACAGAAGAATGAAGTATCAGCATGTGTGCTTTTACAGAATATTTTTAATTAGCTTAACACATCACCTTCTTAGTATTTTTTTCTTAATGTTTTAAAAAGTATTGTAATGAAATATTTTAACACCATTTTTTCCTGTATGATTTAGCAAATGTTGTTTTCCCGGTTACCAGTGGAGCTTGAAATGAATATTTTTTTCTTTCTACTATTTAACTGTTTCAGTCAAATGAATGGCTCTGTGGATATTATCTGTTAATTGTATATTATTCCTGGTCACTCTTTAAAGAAACACAGAATGGAGTTGTTTGTTTTCTTTTGGTAGAAAAATATAAAAGAGTAATACACTTTATTTTAACTCAGTATTTAGAAACGAATAACCTGTATCTGCCATGGAAAAATGACAAGTGTTCAAGACTAAGCCCTTGCCGTTTTGTGTCTTATTTCACAAGGGCATTTGACCATAGACTACAGACTATCTCTTGTACTAAGTGAGAATTACATTCTTTCTCCATATTTAGTATAAGCATTCAAATATCATAATATCTACTTTGCCCTTGAAGAAATCTCCAGGGAAAAGAGGAATAATAGTAAATGAAACGATAAAAAGCTGTTGTAGATTTTTGGGGTAGGAAAGAGGTGTTTTGACACTTACCAAAACTTGAAATAAAGAGGAAAAAAACCCTCAATTCTGCTTTACATCAACATTTAGATTCTTTTTGTCTACCTATTATGACCCATTTAATTAAACACTCTGCTGGAAACAAACAGTTTTTTGTATGATAAGCCAGTATTGTGAAATTCACTGTGAGAGGCATTCAGTTTCTGCTCTTGAGAAGTCATAGAAATGAGTTTGTCAAAAAAAATTAAAAACTACAAACTGATTAATTTTAGCATTTCATTCTAAGCACCTTGCCATTACTTGAAAGATTTTAATCCTGCCCAAACAGGTAGTCTCAGATGCTTTGTATTAAGCAGCTGAGTCAGCAATTGCCATGCTCACAAAATATGACAGTACAATTGATTACTGCCTTTTTTTTTTCCCGCCTCCCAGATAACTGTTTTCCTTTGAAGTCAGAGGCCAAGAGATAAAACATCTGTTATCCTCCAAAGCACTTTTTTTTTTTTAACTGTGGGTGTTTCCCCATGGCCAAGGAAACAGCAGTGTAATTACTATTTTGTTCCTAATAATTATAAAATTGTTAAATAAATGCTGTAAGTATAGAAAAGCTTTTTAGCACATATAGATATGAGGAAGTAAGTTGGATTTATTCACTTTTGTGCTCATTTTGCAGGAATGAACAGCAGTGTTGAGCTAAAACCTAGCTGTGTTCAACCAAGCAAGCATATACTGATGCATGTGTTGGTGCTTATCATTGGAAGGTGTCGTCCAGCTAATGAAGATAATGTATAGTAGACTAACACCACTTTTTTTACTCAAAAAAGGACAAAATCTTCCTCTTACTAAAGTGAAATACAACAGTATGGTACTGAAATCAGAGGAGCAACGCTTTGTAAAGTGGATACAAGCACAAAGGAGAATGGGGCACAGGAGCTTTGCGCGTGCTTTGCTCTGGTCTGTAGTACTGCAGTACTACTCAGAGAGGAATGTTCTGCATATTAGGCCACATGTGATGTGAACTGTTGTTCGTGGAAAAAACGTGTAATCTCCATGGTATAAGAGAACTTGAAAACCTGTCTTCTCTAGTCATCAGTGCACCCGAAAAAAGAACATTAGAGACACAAAGCAAATGTGATGAAAAAAAAAAAAATTAGTGGTTGACTGAACACGTTCAGAGAAAAATTAAAAATTTATTCTTTGCCAACTGCCACCCCACTGAGGGATTTGAGATGCTTGAGTTTTCTCCATCTGTATAAAAGATGCTCCCCTACCCCCATATCGCAACTGCTCATACACCAAGCCTGAGGTGTATGTGCATCTTATATTCAGACCTGTCAGTCTCTTGAAAGAAACTTGAGAAAATTACCAATTAAATAAACATGGATTTTCCTTCTTTTATTTTCTTTCCTTCTTTCTCCCTTTTCTCAGCATTCAGTTCCCCCTACAGATCCTAGGTAGGGTGGGAGCACTGTGCAAACTGCTACCGTGCTCCCTTCGTTTCATCACTTCACCTCCTAACTTGGAAATAGCTGGCTAGATCTGGAGACACATAATCGGGGCAAGAAACACTCTGCTAGGGAGCGTTCAACTACCCACTTTGAAAGCTATTACATTCCCTTGTGATTCAGACAACAGAAGAGCAAGACAATGCAGGAACAGAAAATGATCAAAAGTGGGAGTGAGGAAGGTGAGAGCTGAAAGAAGAGTAGCGAAGTCCAGTAGCTAAGCAAGTGCACGGCCCGTATGTCAGATTGACTCTTTTTAAATAGCAAGGCTGTGTTTGTAGAAGGGGCAAACTACTTGTGAATTACTTGATGTGGGATAAAAGGCGTATCAAATGTACATCAGAACCTCTACAACTGCTAGGCCAGAGACCAGCCTTCTTATCCACAAAAATTATAATGCCTATAACTAAAGGCATTCTCTTGCTAACAAGAGAGCCACATCATCATTCCTCTTTTCCTCTAAGTAGTATGTTTGCTACTATTACAGTCATTTCAGTTTATTTACAGGATCTTAAGTATGTGCTTTTTGAGTGTACTCACTAGCGTACAACAGTAGACCTAAATTTACCGCGTATGGATCTTTATCTACTCAGGAAAATTCATAAAGACTTGAAACTAAAAGAAAAGGTTGGAAACACTTACTGTAAGATCCTTTCAATAGTGAAGAACTGCCTTTCACCCAGTTATTTTCCTAAAGTTCATCAGTCTTTTTCACCCTTCAAGCACCTAAATCTTTTGCAAGATTATTATTTCCCCCCACTCCTCTTCTTCCTTCCCAGTTCTTTAATATATATGTTAAACATCACTGGAACTAGTATGCAACTCAAGGCAATCCATTTTTAATCATGCCATTGTGATGAAAAATAATTCCTTCTTTCTAATCTTAGTTTTGGTTATTTTTCCTAGTTTGTCCTCCAGAACAGTATTTTGTCTTTCACCCCAAGACTATATGCATATTTTAAAAGCCTACCACAAAATTTAAATTAAAATTTTTGCCCTGCCACTCAGAAGTAGATAAGAGAGGTAGGGCTCTCCTCAAGAGAAGTCATGATTATCTGCCATTTACATATGCTTGTTTGAGCATTATGTTATCTTTCGGTTACTATTTTATTGACTTTGTTAGTACAGAGTTAAGGACCACTGTTCCTCAAGATTGTTCCAATAGCAATATTACTGACAGTCACAGGATCTTGTGTTTTGTTCTAAACATTAATACCCGTTGTCCTAAAGCGCTGTGGGGGTCTGACAGAACGTATCCCAGATATCGCAGGGTACGGCAGCATTTCAGAGAGGTTGTCTGCTTTCCAAGTTCAGAAACTCAGTCATTTTTTTCCTCAACTCTGACTTCAATATCCCTCTTGTAGCTTGCACCTGAAATCCATTCCTGGATGTAAACTAGAAGTGTTGGCACATATATATGGTGAATCATTCAGAAACTATAATCACATCATAATTAGATAGCAGTTATCTTCTAACAACTTTAATAAGAGTCACACTAGTCAACTTCCACCTAATATTTAAGTAATATAGGTACTAAACAGATAAGGGTTTAATCCATATCTGAATCAGTAATGTATCCAACGTGGCAGGCATAAAATAACCACTGGTTTTGCTTCATTTTCATCACTATAGGGGGAAAAAATTGGCATGTAAAATAGTTTCCACTGAAAATAAGCTCTTTAATTTAAAGTACTCCTTTGAGATTTGCTGTTTAAACTATCTATTGCACATCCACAACGAAGAGTTGAAAAAGGAAATCTAGAATTGCTGCAAACTGCTAGCTAGACAATAGCACTTTGGCAGACAAGCCCCTCCAGATTTTGTGTTGCTCTAAGACAGGAACAGATTTAGCAGACACTGTAGCAGCTATCATTGCAAAGCAGTCTTTTATAGCACAATGTTAGAGAAGAATAAACCCCACAAAGCGTAAGAAAGCTTAACGAAAATATTGAAAAAGGAGTGATTTTCCTCAGTTAGAAAATAAAAAAAACTCCACTAGCAAAAACATCCAAGAAAATTAAATTTAATGGTTTCAAAAACACTGATCAGAAGAGAAACAAGAAGATAGAGCCGTTATAGTAGTCTTTATGTAAGAAAGGGGGGAAAAAAGATTGATTTTATAAAAATCAGTGCATATATAAGACAATAAAGGATGAGAAGCATCTAGATTTTTTTTCTGGTTCTGTTAGTTTCAATTTCAAGGTAGATTGAACAAAGTTTTCTTTGTTAAAATATATGCAGTTTAAATACAAGAGACACTCTTCTGTTCTTCCAACTAAAATAATTTATTTCATATACGGCTGTTTAAGCTTAGGTTATTAGAAATGCTGCCCCTAACTTCAACAGGTACTAAATGCCTTCCTTTTTTAGAATTAGAAGTTTATGGTCTAAGTCATTCTCATCTTGACCACTGAAGGCAAAGATTCAGCTACTGTAATGGTTAACACCAATTGTTAGCAGGTGATGATATGCCACCCTCATTCTAAAGTGTGAAGAAATTCATAAAATATAGGCATAGATTAAACATTTAATCAGTATCATAGTCAACAAAACTTTCTTCCTTTCACCTTTACACTATGAACTTAGTACATATACACATAAGAAAGAAAGAACAACCTGAGCCTCATACGGGCAAGGTGAGGGAGAAGTGCTTCCTTGCCCCACCACATCCCACGCTGTGCCAGCACGAGTGGAACCAGCAGGTCGAAGGAAGGGATCCTTCCCCTCTGTTTGGCACTGGTGAGCCTGCAGCTGGACCACCATGTCCAGTTCTGGGCTCCCCGGTACTTGCACAGATGGGATGTACTGGAATGAGACCAGCAAAGGCCACCAACCTGGTGAGAGGACAGAGCCCAGGACATGGGAGATAGGAGGAGAGGTTGAGGGAGCTGGGCCTCTCCAGCCTGGAGAAGAGAAGGTTCAGGGGAGACGTCATTGATGTGTATAACTGTCTGACCAGAGGATACAGAGAAGACAAAGCCAGACTCTTCTTGGAGGTGCACAGCAATAGGACAAGAGGCAACAGATGCCAGTTGGAACATGAGAAACTGTGATAAGCTATAAGGAAAAAATTCTGTCAATGAGGATGGTCAAACACAAGTTGCCCAGAGAGTCTGTGTGGTCTCCATCCTTGGAGGACTTCGTGGTTCAGCTAGACATGTCCCTGAGCAACTTGACCTATTTAGACCTGCTCTGAGCTGGAGGCTGGACTAGAGAGGTCCCCTCCAGCCTCAGTCAGGTTGTCATTCTCTGTTGGAAGAACGGACTTATATGAGGACAGACAAATCAGAATAAGCATGTTTGATGAACTTCTAGGAGAATATATGTGATAATAATCCATGGATACTTCAAAGGAATGAGCACTCTGGGTAGACTGACACCCCACAGAGTACTTAAAACAAGAAGAGAACAAACCTAGGAAAATGGACATAGAGGAGCAAGGCCAGCCTAAACACTTCCAGTCATTAACGCAGCAGTGTCCTCACTGAACACGGAAGGAATTGATCCTTCTGCTCTTTACTTTGGAAGTGTAAGCCAAGTACTATATTTCTCTTGCCTTAGTGCACCTCATAAACACACCAGGAATTCTTTTGTTTGAATAGTTATGAAACAGCCAACTCTACAGTAGGTAAAATGAGGAGGAGGAGGAGAGGAAGGACTGATTAAAAAAGAAGTTTCCTGTGCTTAACTGGGAAATCCGCTTAAACGGGATGTCTCCCAGGGAACTAATTTAAACCCGATGATACTTAATAGCTATGATTGGTGCTTAGTAAGTAGGGTAATTATGTTTAATGGGGATGCCTTAAGGCAATTGAGTGGCACTTAAGTCTTTTGTATGTCTCAATCTCATGGTACTTCTCTCCATTTTCTCCTCTAACAGCTTTCTGACCCTCTGTAACAGCTATAAATGTAGAAAACATATACATCACCACCTGTTTCTATGAGTTTGTCCCTTCTGTGCTAAATGCAGGGTCACCATATGAGGCATATATTTGTTGCCTCCTCTGCTCCTATCACTGCATAAGCCACAGTACCTAGCCAAAATATTGGCTTCTCTTATCATTATAGGCTTATCTAATAACATGAGGCTTGATACTGCCACACCGAAGCTAATGGAAGTCTTCCAGAAGCAGAATCAGATTCAAGCTGAGTTTCACTCAACCCCTTGCAGCAATGCTGTGCTCTGCAGTAGGACTTCCTTTCAGCGAAATGGAACAGGAATATTCCATTTTTCTTTTTAAAAATCTTCATAAATGTAATGAGGATGGGAAATTTGTGGACAGTTTTCTCTAGGATTTGAATTAAATACGGCTCTTGTTTTGTTACATGAGGTGGTCTTCAAGACATAATTTGGAATGTTGTGTTTGTTATAATACAAAATCTACTGTGCCTGTAAAAATAAGCCATAGGGAAGAAAAAGCTACTTAAACTAGGATCTATCTTAGGAGGTGGGGAAAAAAAATAAATCATAAGTTGGCCATAAGTTTATATTGGAGATTAGAAAGTCCTTAACAATTAGATCTCTCAGATCCTGAAATGACTTTCTAACAAGCATAGTGGAGGAATAAAACAGATCTTCAGACGGAGCTCGCTCAATAACTTTGTGAAAGAGATGATATAATGTCATGTCCAGAATAGCTGGAGAATAGATTTATTGATCCAGAATGTGGGGCTCAATCTTATTTTCCTAAAGTCATTTTCAGTACAAGAGTGAAGCCATCAGAGAAAGCAAAACAAAGCATCTTTAATTCAACTTACTGTTGCCACTGTCTCAAGGAACATGACTGCATCCTTTCAATACTAAAAGAGATGGCTAGATTACCAGCAGTCTTATTTTTCTTTCCTGAGCATCTTGCTAGTCAGTAGACTACAAATATTCACCACTTTTTTCACAGCAATAACTTTATATAAATAAATTGAAATGTCACAAGCTAAGCACTTGAATTTTGTATTAAACACTTGCAATCGCAGGGTATAAACATCTGAAATCTAATACAACAAAAAAATTGCAAGGCTGCTAGTATTAAAAGGTACCAGCAAGGTGGCTTTATGACACTTCTTACTAAGCTGTGATAGACATGTGATTAAACCACAATTTTAACAAAAGATACAGACCTACCATTAAAGAGAAATAAAAAAAACCCATACATATTTTACAATTTTCAATATATCTTTGCCAGATGGCTAAAATACCCCATTTCTCACTCCAAACCTGAATTGTAGAAAGGTCAGTTCCCAACTTGGGGGTAAAAATACTTTTTATAAATCCATTTGCAGACCATACCCTGATCCTACATAGAAAAAATTCCTAGTCAAGACATTTTTCTTATTATATGTATTTTAGTAATTATAATATCTGCATATTCCTTATCACACTTTTCTCTCTAAAACACATATTAGTAAGAGCCTACAGACATAATCTGTTACTGTCTTCAGTTCTCATCGATTACAACACTCCTAAGGGTTGGATTTTATAAGGATCTCTCAGCTTCCCAGTGTCCCATGCTTTAGAATCAAATGTCCTTTTGGTAAAGTTATTGTGCTCTTAAAGTAACATTAAAAAACAAGAATTATATTTTGAAATGTTTTAAAACTCCACAGTTACCGACTCTTAGAATATTTAATATGAACAGGACATTAAATCGTTGTATTTCATCCTGAAACTACAGAAGACTATCTTAGCAGTAGTCTGTTAACACAGCTCCTATGGAAATTAGTACAGGTTTGTGCAAAGGAAATCACTCATATGATGAGACTTCTCATATTGGATTGTTAGATTTACTCTTAATCAGTTTATGTTGGAATATTGCTTAAGTCAAAATGCAGTCCATTTTTGGATAGCGATTGGTAAAACTGGTTACTATTGCTGTCAGCTAATAAAATCAGCAAGTTACATTAATGTTGGTATCATTATCAGTATCCTTTTCACAGTGAAGCCCAAGCATTTAAACCATTTCACATCTCTGAGTTCACTCTTATTGCTCTTCTATACAAGAAAAGTAGACTTACTGTAAGATTAAATCTCTTGTCGATGGTTGCACGAGCGGCAGATCCACTCTAAGAGCCTCACCCACCTTCGCATTCTACCGTTTTCCTCTAATATGCTTTATATGTACCAAGCAGTCAGAACCCTCACATTTTTAGTCATGTTCAGAAATACTTTCCTTGCAAGCAGTACCATGATTTCAATGGAAATACTGAGTAAAATACAATTTAACATGATCATGGTTCTATCAAGCCCAAAGCTAAAACTAAAGTTCAGGATGCTAAATAAACAATATACTTGAAACATTCCTTACTGAGGCACCTTTATGATAATTTTATCCTGAGCAGAAATGTAACATAAATTTTAAGTATAAGACTTATTGATTCTGTACTTGGGGTTTTGTGTCGTGTTTTTTGTTTTGGTTTGGTTTTTTTTAAAGATTTTAAGTTTGGATGCACGCATGAAGTTCGTTAGTAATGACTCTACAGGAAACAAAAGTAACAGTTGCTCGAAGCAGATAACGCAGAGGAAACCGGTATCAGACAGAACTGGATTTGGATGCTGCTTCCTGCATCCTCTGTTGTTAAAAAAGCATCGGCTCTCCAGAAGAAATGAAAAAGTACATCTAGAGCTTCCCAGAAGTGTCTATGCATTTAAAAAAACGGTGTGCTCTCAGAAAAGTGTAAAGCGTGCTGAAAACACTGACGACAACTGTAAAGATATATAAAATCACTGATATGAAGACACTTTCCTTAAAACAATAATGTACGAGATGTAATTCTGGGGAGGAGTTATGTGTATAAATACCGGCTGTTTCCTCCCTTAAGGTACTCTAGCTTATGTTGTTTTAATCTATGAGAGGGAAGGGATTGGAAAAGAAAAATGTTCACAAAATTCGGTGCAACTGTTTTCTTCACTAAGTCAGAGGTAAATCACGTTATACGAACTGACCCTCAAACTCCGCTGTGACCTAAGGATACTCAACAACAGGCTAGTCACAGGTTCTGCTGAGTGACCGTTTAATTCATTTTGGGGACAAACTAGTTCATGCATGTCACAATACCTAGCTCATTTCCTGGCCAATGTCCTCCAAAATATAAACCACAATACAGGCAAGAATATCCTGTAAAGAGTTAAAAATAAGATACACCATCGACTGAAGCTGTTTGCCCTGCATCTCCTTCAAATCAAAGAGGAGTGCTATGGCATAAAAAAATCAATACTCTAAATATAAAGGAAGGTCCTCCATTATTGCAAACAGCTAGAGTTTACCAAACAACATTATGTGTGCTCTTATTTGGAATTTTTCTGGCACCTTCAGCTATGCTGCAGTCAAATAGCACATGAACAAGAAGTGACACAAACGTCATTACTAAGCATCCAAAGCAAAAAAAAATAAAAAAATGTGATGAGCTCCTGACGGACACGCAGCGAACTGGTGTGTGCTAACAGAGAACAACAAATATTTTTTAGAGCATACATAAAGAGGTCCCCACTAATAGCCTGGTCACTACTGACAACAGTAAAGAACCTCACGTACTCGTTTTTGTTAAATGGGTGCACTGCCTATTGCAAATCAAACACAATGGAGAGAACCAGCTCCAAAACAGACGTGATTTAAACAGCTTTGTCCTTTAAGGTGGAAAAATCTACATTTAGTGCAGTAAATACAGCTTTGCGCACAAAGATTTAATACAGCCAGACCTGAAAAAAATACCAATGTGATCCAAGAAAGTAAATGACATCTGACTGGCTTGTTTACACATCCTCATTTCCCCAAACCATTTTGCTTCATTTACTACATTTTGTCACTATGGGAGTGTTTAGGGGATTTCAAATGGACTCATTCTGTTCTAACAGATGTCAAAGAAGAGGTACATTGGTTTTAATGCCTATTTGGGGACATATGGGAACAGTCCTTTTTCCCTGTACAAGAAGTCCGCAGTAGTCATCCAGCAGGATCTGTCTCCATTCTTTCCCATATTTATATCCTCCTAAATTTCCTCAGAATCATTGAGTCACTGTTGTTTACTAATGCACCACTGCTCATGTATTATTTTCTGAAAGCACTTCATTGTTGCAATACCAGTCAGATTACAGGAGTGAATCTGCCACAACTTTATAACCACCGCAACTCTGGACAGGCAGTGCCATTTGTCAGCAGCAACCACTTCTCTTTCTGAAGTAAAATAGATAAAACCCCCAAAACTAAAACTCATATACACGTATATATGACTTCCCATGTGAAACAACATTATGAAAAGCTCAGCTACAAATGGAAGTCATTACTATAATGAACCAAAAAGTTAAAACTTTTAGAAAGTTGAAACTAATATGGCATTTTAGGGACAAATTCTTATACGCGTTAGTAAGCAATATATCGTACTTTTACAGAAACACATTACTTCATATACATCGCACATTCTTAAGAGGCTCTCCCTTCTATTTTTTTGCAAAAAATGTGAAGATTGGTTAAATTTCTAGGCCATAAGCTAAATTTTTCCCTAGATATAAGAATAAAAATCACAATAAATGATATAAGCACATGGAGTGCATGTAAGAGATGAATCTGTCTTCGGTTTAGGCTATTACTGTGAGCTAGTATATATTACTTCCTCCCTGACAACCCTTTACTAGAGAAAGCATAAGCCATCAAAACATGCAGACTGCCAGTTGTGTGTCACCATATAACGGTTTTTTCTTTTTTGGCTTTAACTCCCACTTTTTTTTTTCCCTGTCTTCCCAAGAGATTCCTCAGCACTAAATGCTACTGAGGAATAGCTAGTGGCCTACTGCCAGAAACACACACACACACAAAATCAATATAAATTTTTCTCACAATTAGCAAATAATTCAGTCATCTCTTTTTGCTCTTCAGAAAGAAAGGTTAAGATATCTCTCAGTTCAAGCAAAAATCCTTTAGATCTACTTTAATAAAAGCTTATCTCACCAACTTGACGAATCAAGACACACCTCCACAGAAGCCAATACCTGGGGGTCGCTGAGTTACAGACCTGATTACTCTAAGTCATACTCAGTAATTCTACAACCTACATAGATGTTGTAACCCTTTGGATGACATCCTCTCTTTTTTGTTATTTAAAAAATGTCCTGATGGTGCCAATTTTATCTATTTCTCGACAGCATAGTATCAAGTGAGAATAAAATAGTAGTGCCCAGTTACTTCAGCTCATGAACGAAAGGGAGAAGCCCAGCCTGTGGCCTTCAGGAAGCCATCAATGGAGCAGAATCTTCTGCTGCGTTCACTGGAGCACTGGGTCTTATTTGCCCTCACTAAATCTTTCCAGTATTTCAGTTACTGCATATAGAAATGAAAAGGGGCAAGATAAGGTGTGGGCAATCATCTTAAGCTGCTTGGTATGTAAGACTACCCAAAAAGCAAGCTGCGTGGGGCTTCTCTGAATGTGAGGATGAAAGTACCAACTGCTTACCAGCGTCCCTTGGCAAGAAGCTGGCATGATCATTCAGAGCATTTAGGGTGATTAGGAATTCAGTATCCTGTAGAAAGGTACAGGACACTGTGTTTCCTTATGACCTTTGTTAACCTAGCTATAAAGTTCTAAACATCATTACGGAACTGCGGTGGGGAGGAGGAGGAAGGTCGAATTGCAGGCCGTACTTCTTTGTAACATTGTCTGAGAATTATGGCACCGGCATAAAATGCTACATTTCCTTTGAACGCTACCATTTCATCTTCAGAATTTGTTATGCAACTCATATTTGTACTCTACTTCTCATTTCTTTTATAACAAATTATTCTGTGCCTTTTTATGATCTTGTAGGAAGTCAAGGTTGAATCAAAGCCACTGTGACTGCCAAAGTGCATGTATAAAATTATACCACTAAGCGTTAACCTTGCTTTGTAGGTTCGCTTATACTTTTCAATTAAGAGCTATCTTTGGTATTGAAGCAAAGTACTTTATAGTTTTTCAGTTAAAAGTCACCTTTAGTATTTAGGCAAAACTACTTTTATGGTAATTCACACTTGCATTCTCAAAAAACTCTTCTGCCTAAATTGCCTGTACAGTGACTTTGCTTCATCCAAAGTTTTAAAAGAACACAGAAGAATTAGGAAGTGACATTTTACTTGAATCTACTTAGTCCATTTAGTAAATGTGAGAAGAGGTAAAATCAATATGTTAAAAAACTCTCACTTCTCCCCAAGGAAATTATCTAAATATTGTACAAGTGTGCATGCGTGCCTGAGAATATACACCAGCATGTATTTGTACCTTTTTAAAATGAACTTCAGTAATTACATGGAATTATTTTTTTCTCTCTCAAAATATCAGTTAAGCCATCAGGAACTGCCTATATTTCATATGAAGGCTAAAATAACATGTTAACTGTTACAGCTACATTTTGCAAAATAAATATTCTCTTAACTACTTTAAAAAACTGTTGAAATTGGAAACACAAACCACTGCACTCCCACTTTGTCCAGAAGCCTCAAACAATGAGGATAAATGAGTTTCTACAAAATAAACCTTGAAGTGCTCAGTGATAAACAGGGAAAACTCTAAAGACCCGTATGCCCCAAAGATTTATGCCCATGTTTAACTATACTCATTGTCAGTAATCCCACTGAAGTCAATAGGAATACTCACAGCGCATAAAGCCACATACACACATAAGACTTCAGCCTCGGGGGCTGATATTTCAGTAGTTACTTTGCTTGAGTAATACCCTGAGGATCCATCTCTGTAAAGGCTGTCCAATTCTTCCACAGGTTCTCAATGACTTCTCCACAGAATAGTTACCAGTCACAACACTGCTCTGTGGGAAAACCATTGGCCTACCTCTTTTTTTGCCCATAATACTTTCACTGATGTAACGCTGGTTTCAGTTAAATTAACATCCTGAATTACTCTGTGAAAGAGCTTACCAACAAGCCTTAGTACACAGACGCAAGCGACGCTAGGTGATGGAGAAGAGAAACAGTGAAAACGATTGGGCAGGAAAACAAGATACTGTGTGTCTAATACAATACGGGATTTTCATTTACAGAGTAATAGAGATGGTATTAAGACTAAATCACCACAATGTCAGAATGTGCATAGTGATGATAAAAGATTATATGCTTTATACATGACTGATGATGACACATTCAGAAAATATCTGGAAGGGAAAAGACAAAGTGATGTCTCATGCAACTTATGAAACTGCAACATTTACAACATGTCACCCTCAAATTAGTGTACAACAGGAAAAAAATGACCCCTTCAGTATCAATGCCTCCAGCTCTTCTGTTACAATGGCCTTGACAAGAAACCCATTTATTTTCTTCAAAGAAATTGTTCTGAGGTGGTTGTTAGGCGCAGTAGAGGCTTGACTCCTTAGACCTGGGCTGGATTAGACCACCCCGATAAGATAAAGCAGAGAACAACGTTGCGTGTTTGTCTCTCTCACACTCCGGAAAGGTTATCTATCTTCTCTGGGAGAGGCGTTCCTAATTTAATTTGCGTTGTAGGGATTTTGATTCCCAAGACTGTGGCAGAAGTTAGAAATTATGCCAAGATTGATAACATTTTCTTAATACTGTAGTAGGAGTCTCTCATAGGAAGGGTAATCTAATTAAAAAGTTATAACAAAACAAACATTTTAATACGAGTGACAGCATACAGTAATTCTCCATGCAAAAATAAGTTTAGCTGACACTTGGTTTCCAGAAGAGAGAACTATTTAAACTTTATCTTGGAAAGCTTAATTTGGAAAAGATTCACCTATACCTACCGCTGGTTTTAAAGATTTTTTTTTCTTTAAATAACTAAATAAATAGAGAGATATATAACTCAAAATAATTTTACATCACACACATTCATTTTACTCCTAAGTAATTAACTTATAATAGTAGCTTTTTTAAAAGATAACTTTCTGCAAAAGGAGGCTTAGTTTTTTGATCCATAAAATTATATAAGCCAGGAGTTTAGATAACAGGAGTCTAGAAGTAATCAAGTAAATCCATACTCACAACACGGCTAAATAAATGTTTGAATCCTTTGCACTGTTAACTAGCACTTTTTAAACTCACTGCAACTAAAGGAGATGTGGGAACTTACTTTTAGGTTACAAGCTGTGAAAACCTTTTATCAATAATGCTGTTTTCTCTTATGCAAGATATAATACAGTCCAGGCCTGTATGTAAAAATGCCATACTATATTAGTAGCCTGTCTGCTGCAGATGCTTTTTACACTGGTACAAAATGAAGTATAAAGTATAGCTGTCCTCCCTGTCTGGGAATACACAGTACTGGACAAATACATTGTGTGACAGTACTGCTCCCACTGAGGTTGCACAGATTTATTTCTACCAACAGACTTGCATTTGAGAGAGAAAGCGACAACAGTTCTAGAGGCTCTCAGCAGCAGGTGAAAAGGCCAATTTGTGTCTCCACCTCCTTTGCCAAGACACCTGTGACATATCAAATCCCTTTATCACATATTGCCATCTAACAGAGTCAGCTGCTTTGGGAGGCAGATAGAGTTCCTAGGCTGTTACAGTGATAAGAACAGCCCTGTCTGCTGAAACTCTAGAAAGAAAGTTAATTGCTTGTTAATGATTTCCAAGATTTGACTAATTTGTCATTATTAAAGTAAATGGTTCTCAGCCAGCTGTAAATAGTGGAAGATATTCTTCTTCATTTACATGTAATGGATGTACGGGACCACATTCCTAAATGTCTTTTTCTACCCAAACCACTTGAGAACATTCTCCGAGGAAGTAACAGCAACAGCCAGAGTAACGCCACAAGAATACTGGTCTTTGTTTGGTAACATGTATCATATTAGCTGATGCGCTTCATCAGGATAATATGAGGGCTTGGGAATTTGCTCACCAGCATCTTCCCCACAGTTTACGCCGGACATTGCTTGGGATTAACTGTGCCCACACTGTCTAATTTCCATCCTTTAAAAAGAACAATTAATTCTGCAGATTTCTATACAGAGACTGGGGTCCTCCTCTCCCTCTTTAGAGTAGAGTACATCTTCTCAATCTGAGCATCCATCTGTTCTCAAAAAGTAAACTTAATATTATGAAAATTTTTCTACCTCTTTGTCAAATTTAACTGAAATCATAAGGATCAGAGAGCCAAAAGGTCAGTAGGCAGACACAGACAGTGACTAACACTCATCACACAAGCCTCATTTCCATAAGCAACCAGGATCAAAACACTCACCTAATACTTTTTTTTTAATACAGTGACCTGCCATGAAAAGATACTGAATATGCAAAAGATACCGACTTCAGGAAGAACATTACCTCATTTTAGGTACAAAGGGACATGTTGAGTAACTCTGAAGAGTATCAAGCTGAATATATCTGTAATGTTAACATTTATCAATAAGAAAACCCTCCCAGCAAAGACTACAAAATTATTTGGAAAGATGTTCTGTTTCCTGAAGCCAGCAAGAGTTGGCTTTAAACCACTCACACTTTACATATGTAGGTAACTGCTTAGGGAAATTCGGTATTTTGAATTTGGGTTCTCAAAAACTCTCAGAAACCTTCACCATGGCACAGAAATCCAAGGTCTACAGAAACATCAGTGCAGCATGAGGTTCAGAGCTGCATCAGAGCATGTACACCTAGACCATGTTAATCTAATATATATCTGTTGCACCTCCAGTGCACATTCACGATGAAGTCAAGCCCCTGCTCTTTCCTTCTCTTAGAAACTTAAGAAATTTGCTGTGAATCTTAAGGGCAAAAACTCCAGAATAATTGCTTTCATCTCACAGGAAGAGATACAAGTATAATTTTAAATAAATATATGTTATTTTATACAGGAGATTCAGATTTCTTGAGTCCTTCATCAGAAACAATATCAAAAAAATGTACTCCTATTTTTGTGCTATTTAGTCATCTTGCTCTTGATCTCCGTGGATTAAAACCTGAAAGTTACCAAGTCTTCCTGTGAAATGAGTAAACCCATCAAACTCCTAAGAAAGGCAGCAATTTTTAGGAGGGTCAGCACCTTGCAAAATGGAATTTAGTTAATATTGTCGTTTGTGACTGCAACAATACGAGAGAGGAAATTACAAATGAAAACACAGAAATTTTGACTGTGATGTTTTACATCAAAATCTTCTTAACGTTGATGAAAACTTTGCAGTAACTTGAAATACTGAACACTTAATATGCCATAGTTTCATTAATCATTTAACTCAGTGTGTATAAATCCAAACCCCTGGGGAGACAGATTTTGAAATGATGGTTTCAGACAGTGTGTACCTCTAATGAATGCATTATTTGGGATATTTCCAACATGGTTAATAAGGTAATGTTCATAAAAGAGACAAATGAATGGATATTTCTGGCCTACCTTATAAGCTCGGACAAATTGTGATGAACACCATGCATACAAATGACAAAGGATTAATCATACCAAAAAATTGAAATTCACTGTTTATTCCAAAGGCAAATAGAGTACATCAGTAAAACAAAGAAATAGGTACTATGCCTGACTTTGCATAGGCAGTGAACTTCAAAATCAATCAACAGCCAAAGCAGTGATTTCAGCATCTTCACTTCCTTTTGTGAAAACTTCTGCAGGATTTTGGAAGAATGAGAACTGATTTTCCAATTATGACTAGGCTGAAAACCACAAACCAAAACTAACCGCTTCTTGAAGAGCTCATCTATTGTTTCCATATCTATTTATTTAAGGCAGAGGTAGGATACATTCTAGGTACAGGAATTTTTGCCATAAATATGTGCATTAAGTAATTTTTAATTCAGCTAGATTGTCACTGTTGGTATCTAGAACCGTCCCAGAAAACATTTTCCATTAAAACTTTAATATTCCCTTTACATTGTCTTGACAGATCACGTCTGACCGTCTTAAAGACCTGAAGTCCCCAAGGTATTCTATTGTGAATAATTCATATTATAACCAATTTTATTCTTAAAAGCAGTTGTACTAAATGCTGGTGTAGCACATCTTCCATAAAAAGTATCTTGTCCCAGAAGACAAAAAAGGGGGATTGAGATAAAAGGCGCAGATATTGTTTCCCTTGCTGCAAGGGGAAACCAGCTTATATAAGCTGAACCAAACCAACTTATATGCTTTGAAGAGATACAGTGACTATGCATCTATAACTCTAAACTGTGCTAAATTTCATTCCTTAGAGGGGCAGCTGAAGTGGCAGCGTGGTGAATTGTTCCGCTGTGATTATGTCAGAAGAACAGGTACCCTCAACCTTTCATCACCCAGTCTTAGACACTTAGCTACAAAATATGGTAAAACCTAAGGAAATCACAGCATTGATGTAAAAATGTGGATTAGAAAGCTCTGGAAGCAATTTTTTTTGAATGACACCTATTCAGCAGCTCTTAAAACAAGGCAGCAGTGCAGATTAAACATTAATTTTGGGGATTAAGCCCTAAATTATAACACTTGTGTGGAGCAGACATCCCTCTCACTGTAGAAGTTAGATTTCTACAGCAGACTGAGGAAGGATTTAGAAGGCATGAAAGCTGTAAGGGATTAATCATATTATAGTAGTGTTCCTCCTTATTTAAAATATAAAGCCCTTTGTCTCAGAGGACATGAAGGACACAAGAAATACGGGAATGAATAACACACTGTTGTACAAGTACACTTCAGTGCTGTTGTCAAATTAAACCAGCACATACCTACTTACTTTTCCAACGTGGAAAGCTGAAATGTAATAGAACTGGAATCCCTGTGCACTGTAAAACCAGCAATTATAACCATCAAAATGAGGGGCTGAAGTTTTTAAGGGATTAAGAATTCCTGAATATTTGCATTTTAAAATGTTCTATTATGTTGGACAAAGACTAACATATCGCATAAGTGTAGCTTTCACCTTTTACAAACACATAGACATGTAAGCAGTTTATTATTTCAGTCTTGTAAGACTCCTCGCAGTCAGCAAGTTACTGAGTAGACATTGAATCCTCCTTAGCTCTCTTAAACGGAGAGCAGCTAAAGCTAATTGTAAAATAGAATATATTATTCCTATCTTACATGATAAAACCTGTTACTGGTGGATTCCTTTACAAACACCGATCAGGTCTACTTTATGATATGTTCATTTCATTGTCTCCAATAATCTGGGACACCCTGTTCTTTTACTGACCTTTGGTGACCCCGTCTCATTCTTCTGGTCTATACTGCACATCTACATTGATCTGTAGACAAAGCACTGTCAGATGGAATCAATACATCATTCCTTCAGCAACAAGACTGGCTTTTGCTCAGTTTACTTTCATTTTTTTAACAGATCGATAGTGCTAAACTGATGTATTGTAAATTGGGGTGTAATTAGTACCTGTCTGCAGCCCTCTTAACAAGCTGCTAAAATATTATGCAGACTTTTCTAGTTAAACAGAAGATTTCAAACTCTCTTCAATTGTGAGTAGGTGGCTATTTTAAAGAAATTCAGAGGACAATAAACTCCATAAAAATCATGCCCCCAATGGTTACATAGAAAGTTTTTACTTTATGAAATGAAAAGACACAGTGGTTAAAATGAAACACATAATAAAATTAAATCATCAAACCTGAATGTCACCAATGAATACAGCTAACGTCCTCCTCTACTTCAATTGAGATTAAGATGATAATTTTATGCTAAGATTTCATATGTGGTTAAGACCATATAATAACTCTTAAGTTTCTGAAGACATCACCACTTAGCAATTATCAATCAGATGCATTTGATACCACCCAGTGCAAAATTTTAACTGCAATATATTAATTCTCACTTGGTAAAAATAAAATTAAGATGATCTACCACTACGGTGATTTATAGCAAAGAATAGCTTCTAAAATCTATCAGCATCACTACATCATGGACAGAAAAGTGGCTGAGAAGTAGTATACGTGTGTTTTTAAAAAAGAACAACAGAAAAGCAGCAAAACCTGTGGTTTTTTTCTGGACTATTACTTTTTCAGATCAAGTTCCTCATTGACAGAGCAGAGAATCAGCCTAACCACAAGCACTTTGCCGCTCATCGTGTGCAACAGCTCTCAGTCATGAGCATCGTGTCCAAAACCCTTAGGCTTCTTGTGGGTTAACGGAGGTTATTGCTACAGAACTTTTATTCAGGCAAAACCTCCTCCGAGTTCAATGAGACAGTCCTCTCCTTGGGCACTGGCATTATTCTCCAGTTCCTCCTCCCTCCTACCCTGGCTTGTCTCCTTTTCCGTATTTCCCTTTCTCACTTGGTCGAAGTTACTCTGCTGACTGCTCCCCTGGTGTCCTGCTCCTATGCTTACCCAGGAGCATCCTTTAAACATCACCTGAAACCTCCCATTTCCTTACCCATGACTATGTTATTCCTTCACGCTGTTCTCTCCCAGGTTCCTTTTCATAAGCCCATGGCCTTGCTCTCCAGAAACTATTGGTTTGAGGTGCCCAGCTTGAGACACTTTATGGGGAGAGGCCAAGCTCAGCAGCTCCACAGGAACAGACCCACTCAAGCACAACATGTCTGGTCCCCAGAAGAAGCAATGCCTCCCCACCCACTGCTCACTACTGAAATTCACAAGGAAACTTCGATATATTCTAGATTAGTGTGAGTGCACTGTCAACCCAAGAGATGTCTTAAATGGATTGTCTTTGTCCTTTCCTACCACCCATCATTATGAACTCATCTTTAAGTATCACATTAATTCAGGGCTCAAGCCCTCAATGTTTACTCAAGTCTAGGAAAGGCTGCGTAAGAGGCATAGCGAATATAGTAAAATGCTAATCTTGAGTCATGTAATTACATCAGACTCTCCGCTCACATTGAAAAGCATAAGTCTTTAATAACTGTTGGGGAAGAAAGAAAAACATAAGCTTCATGTTATTAAAAAGAAGTGCCTGCTTGAGTCTGAAGACAACCTGAATAAAGAGGATAAAAGTCCTGAGGGAAAAAAAAAAAAAAACAAACAAGAAAAACATAGGTAGAACAGTAACTACTTTTTTTTTTTTTAGTAAAACATTACAAATCAAAGGGAAGACCTACCAAAAAACAAAAAGGTTGCCTCTCTCCATCAGTTAAAGAGTATACATAAGAGATAGTTCTGCACTAATTTTTCATCTAGATTCAATTACACAAACTCAGAATGAACGACATCTTACTTCATAAGTATTCCTACCAGCTTTGAGAGAAACTAGCCGCGTGGTAAGGCTGTAGGCGGCGGAACAAGGCTATCCACTCCCGGGTAGGAAGTAACAGATGTCTGAAGGTGAGCAGTCAGCAGCGGCATGGCTGCAGGTCCCGCTGTGCTGCCTGCTGCTCGGCGTAGCATATGCTGCTCTCACGCAGATGGCGAGGGCCAGCGGCCTCGGGAGCGGCAGAGCTGCAAATCCCCGTCCCTCCACGGGGCCTCGGGGCCTGCGACGGGGCCCACACCTGGCCAGCTGCAGAAGTTAGGCCCCGATCCACAAACAGCCCAACTGCATAGGCTCCGAGAGGCAGGTGATCAGCCCAAGGAGTCAGGACATCACACTCTTACCACTACAATTTGAAATTTTGCCGATTTTGAAATTTAAATCAACTTGTTCAAATCCAGCTATGTTTCTTTATCAAGAACGGTCCTTGCTCAGACCTCCCAATGCTCTTTCATTGAGGCCCTTGGAGACCTCACCCCTTGGGGTGGAAGAATGCCCAAGCTCCGTTACTCTGTAGAGAGCCGCAGGATTTTGGTTTGAGGCTGTTCTTTTCTGTGAGACTTTGTGGGGGACAAGATCATGCGGACCTGCTGTAATTTCAAATAATCTTGTCTGTGCAAGCTCCAGGGGAGATCGTCAAAGCAAGATGATCCTTAGGGAGAGTAAGACAAGGATCAGCGGAACCAACGAAAGCACATTTTAGTTGAGAACATTGTTCTAACAAACAGTTAAGTATCCTGCCAAGTCTTTTCCACTATGGAACCTTATAAATTTGAGGTGACCTTTATATGTTTCAACATTTTTCTATGTCTTAAAAAAATTATTAATTAAAAAATCTCCTCTATGTTATTAAAAGGTATGGGTTTTACAAAATCTTATTTTTCACAGCATCAGCAACAAATTGCACATTTCTCAGAGTTACTCTTCCCTCTTCTTTTGGTTACAGACAGTCCATGCACTGCAACAACAGATCAAATATAGACAATCTGCTTTTTATCATTCAGTTATGCTTTGAAAGTTCCATGCATCTGTGGAAATTACCCCACTGATTTTATCTCTAATATTCTGGTTGGGGGAAGGAAAAAAAACACCCCACAAAACAAAAGAGAGAAGACTATAATACTGTATGCATCTGTGCAAGAAAAAATGTACCTGGACCTCGAAAGATAAACTGAAATTTTTCATTCTGTATCTCTGTCCAGAAGCACTCTTATCTCTTTGCACAATATTCTGAAACACATTTTCCTTCTCTTCTAATGACTTTCTGTCACAAATTGCAAAAGAGGATTTTACGTTTTGATTTTTACTTCAATTTAGATTTCAAAATAATAGACATGAATTAAGATCCTTAAACATTCCACATGTGAAATACTCTTGGTTTCATTTTATCCTACCTGGTTACTACTTTTCACACTACCAGAGAACTTGAAAGACACCGAACTAGATGCCTTTGGAAGTGGTTCATTTTTAATTCTCCCCTGTGAAAGTGACAATGTATGTAGGAGCACTACCCACATGTACATGTGAAGTCCTAGATTTAAAGAAAGGCAGGCAGCACAGTACAGCAATTCTTCCACTTCATTCTAATTCCAAAATGTATGACTCTATGAATGTAAGAATGTTTATTTCCTGTATAATCTCATCCTCTCCCTGTGTCTAATCAACATTCAGCTTCACTTGTCAACATCCAGGACTATAACATAAGCTCCAAAGCTTCTAGCTACAGAGAAAGAAAGTATCAACCGCATATGCTACTTTATGCGTTACATACATGCACTTCCACAGCACAGTTCTCCTGTGAAGCATTACTAACTATAATCCAGTCAAAAGCATCATGTATTTTTAGCAAAATATAAAGCCAAGACTCCATCGGTACCTGTTGTTCGCTGATACTGATTGCATCCTTCTCCACCTTTATCTGTCACCCTGTTCACTTGGTAGGGACCATGCCATGCCCATGGAGCGGCTCTGCAAGAAGCTCCAGGAGGAAGGTGGTCTGAGACAAGGGCAGCTCCACCCAACCCTCTCCCTCCTGTCACTGCCTGGTGTCTGAGCAACGAACACGCTCCTTCCACTCTCCCCCCTCTCTTTCTATTTTCTCTCCTATATTTAATGCCATTTAGTCCAGAATAGTTGGGTGCAGTTGTGGTACACAGCTGCCTAAATATTCACAAGGTGGTTTTGGGCAACAATAGGCAATAAAATGGCACAGCACAATAATTCAATTTGCCTTACGGAGTAATTGAGGGCGGATTCTGCATCTTCTCTGTCCTCAACAGGGATGAGCATATAGTCATTGTCCTTGGTTCAATAAAGGACATGGGTAACCGAGCACACGTATTTATGCAATTTTTGTCTTCACCAGTTGTCCTTTTATTATGTTTATTCCCACTGGAATGACCTCTAATATTACCAAACTCTGAAAAGATTCAAGCCTCTGATCGTTAAAAGTAAATGTAAAAAGAAATTCTCAAAAATTCAAAAGAAAAAGCCTGTAAATGTGCCTTCTTAAACCTTTCAGATTAGATTCTCCTCCTTTGCATTTTAGTCTCTGTTACAAAAGACGACTGTATGGATCTTCCAATGTTCTGAGACCAGCCAGTGCAATCATTCATTATAATCATTCTTGAGGAACAGAAGACACAAACAGCAAAAATAATAGCTTAACTCATATTTTTATACTATTTTAAAAAGTAGCTGAAGGAATTAAAGGTGCTAAAAAGTTCTGCTATCTGCCCAAATGTCAACGCTCATCACCATCAAACGGATAAAATCTGGAATCCATATGTTTAAGGTTTGTTAAATAGAGAAAGCAAAATCTTTTATTTTCCCTATTAAAATTATACATTTGGTGCAGTACAGATGTATTCAGGAAAAGTATTTCATGTCATGTGTTAAAACTAAAAACTTAAACAGATATGAACTGGCTGGTTGATTCAGGTGAAATGAGTCAACAGAACACCAGATGCAGAGACTGCAAGTGTGACAGTTGGGGAGCAAATGTTTTATGGATCCAAAAACCTGCTGTGCTTTTTTGTCTATTCTTCTTTTCGCCAGTACTCACCATCCAGCTTTTATCTGCAGGAAATGTCTATGGTTTCAGCCTTGGGTAGCTGCTTTCCCTCACGTGCAGCCAACCGTCAACAAGCAACATTTCCTCCTGCTGAGAGGATGCTACATGCAACATATTTCATGACTGCCAGCAATGGGGGTTCATTAATCAGCCTGTAGGAGGTGCTGAAATAGGAACCAACAGACAGAAAAGGAGAAGAAATAGCAGAAGCCTGAACTGAAGATTTAGAGTAATCCAAGGTCCTTTCTCCAGAAAGTAATCTCAGTAGCTTTGGCTTAATGCATCAGTTAAAGCCCAAATCCCTTGGTGTTATTTCCAGGCTTAGACTTCAAATGAAGCTTCTAACAAGTTTGCTCAGACCTATGCCATGCTTACAAAAATGCCTTCTCCCCTAAAATGGATACATGATGTTTGGAAGAGGCTATTTGGGATCAGAGGTGACCCCAAAGAGACGCTCCAAAATTAACAAATGAATCATCATAAAATGCTGCCAAAAAGATTAGTTAGTTAGTTACTAAAAAGGATGTAGCTACACGTATTGCAAAAATGTACGCTTTCTGCAGTATGGTTGAGACACATTGGTTGAAATACTAACCTGCTTTAGTGCTTGTCCGCGATGACTATTACTGCCCAGGATAGGCAGGATTTGAATAGGCTGTGTTACCTTCATGTACGTATATTAGCAGTACAGCGTAATCATTTCACCTCTACTGCATTTCACTTGGGTTTATGTACTCAAATCAGAGTGGAACTTTGCTCCAGCAATTCAAGAACACTCGGGGCTTGTTTCAGCTGCATAATGCCCAAAGCAATCCTTCTCCAACACAGTGACACTGACAACCTCTCCCTATGCTACTATATTAACCAGGTCCAAGGAATATTCCTGAGCACTGGAAACCAACAGTCTATACTGCTACATTTTTTGAATGGTTCACAAACTTCTGCTGTCCACTATTTACACTAGCTCAACTTAGACTCCTAATTCTTTAAGACATCCACTTTTTTATTTGAATGAAACAGAACAGGCTTGCTCAAATCTAACGTTTTCTCAGAAACCTAATATTAAAAAAACCCTGCATTCATTCTCTTTTCCTCTCAAATTTGTGATTCTGGCATATTCAAAGTCATTCAGGACAATTATTTTTCAAAGCATCACTGAGACATCCACCTCACCAAGTTAACATTCCTATCTTCATTGAAGGGTTAAAAAGCAGAAACAAATATAATAAAACTATTTTTTTTTGGTCTTCAATTTTTAAGGTTAAGTAGCAAATGATTTATTTCAAACACTAGCAGAAATTATGAGTGACAGTAAAGTCAAAACCTTAATTAGGGAGAATATAAACATAAGATTCTGATATCAGTAATAATTCAGCATAACTTAATTATGCTCCTTTTTAATATTTTCATCAGGCACTAATAAAAGCTCTGTCACAGTACAGACACAACTATGGTCCTAAAAACTAAAGATATATCTTCAGATAATCAAGATTGTAAAAGATATTGAAAAAGAAACAAGACGACAAGCAGCTTCAGATATTACCATCGTTTCATTTAGTTTACTAATAGACATGAAGGAAATACTGTAACCGGCTGCATCTGGAAAAACAATTTCACAGCCCACCCAGATGCACACGCTGGCATGGGCATATTTTCAGGAGCACTGTGAGCCATTTTTTCTTCAACAACACCAAAGAACTTTGAGATCCTACAATACGTGGTAAAGTATCAAATATTATTAATATATTTGATCTCTTTGTACATAACAAGAGGAACTGGGTAGACTGAATGAGGAGCTGTGGATGGTAGCTTGTCTCTGCCAGCTCACCTGCTGACTGGGCACTGGACAGATCTATTTACTGGTGCTTCAGGATTCTTAATACTAAAATAGAAAAAAGACACTAATTTCTTGAAAAGTGTTTGGGGAGTCACTGTTTGGAAACAAATGTATTTTCATACAGCACTTTCGTAATATGAATGGAAGGGTTACCTTGTTAAAGAAATACACAGAATTTGGCCACAATTTCACCTGCATAATAACCAGCTGTTACTTTTCTTTAGAAAATTTAATGTCCTTGCTTATTTTTTTAAGGATAGGTTAAAATACACTTAAACAGAGGTCCTAACGTACAAGGCAGCTGGCTGGCTTGAAACAGATCACATTTTCTCTGTGTAACAATTGCTAATAATGAATGATCCTCTCCTTCACTTCCCGCAGCGCTACTTTCTAGGGGGTTTGCTTTGCTGAAGGCTGGTGGTGAGAAAGGTGGAGCAGTCACATCATGGAATAATAAAGGCAACACGCAGCAAATTTCTGACTAATTAAGCGGTATCTCCACAGGAGCATCGCCTATACAAGAGGAATACTTGAACAGAAGAACAAACAAGATACATTTTCCTTCAAAGTCACAATAATAATAAGTACTACCACTTATTTGCCAGACATAATTTCATTTACCCATGTTCTACGTGAAACTCATTTCTGAGACTAAATAAAAGGCAACCCAAAGTGGCCATAAAAAGCAGAAAGAAAAGCTGGTCTGGCTGCAATAAGGAAGCATGCTATCTGTTCATGAAAAACCATCCACAGTAATAATATTAACAGTTACAAGTCACTCAGATAACGTGACCCCTCCAAGAACCACAAGCAGGCTCTGACATGGATGACCAATTCTAGAAAAGAAAGCCTACCTCCCTGTCTCTTCTTATTCATGCTATGGCATCTCCTGGGATCATCACAAAAGCGGTGACTACATCAGCGTCTTCAGAAAAAGTCTGTGCATACTGGTGTTCCAGTAACAAGACAGATCCTGCTTGTTGAAGGCTTCATTTTGTAACAACCTTGATGCTGAATTGGATTTAAGCAAATAACCTGGAAGTGAAAGACTACTTGAGTAACCTGCTTTCTCCTTATCTTTTGATACTACAAATAATTTTTATCATAAATAGTATGGTCAAGCTTGGAAGCAACTCTACTTAAGAAAAAGATTCATCTGATGTATCCTTCTCTAATATTTGTTCTAATGGCTATTAATTTCTGTCTTACTCCATGCATATTCAATCATAAAGACAAAAAGGAGTGTGAGTTTAGATGCTGTCTTTTATTCTGGAAGCACTGCAAGAATGTCCTGTATTTTAAATATGTGTACACGCAGCAAGGCCAATACAGGATTTCCCACAGAAATAGATGCCTTTTTTTGTTAATGGTTATGTTACAGTAGTATCCATTCACACTTTTACACAGGCTCCTATAAGCCTTTTTGTACTTGATACCTCAGCGTCTAATATTAAGTACTCCACAGTTCTGCACTGGTATCAGAGACTGTAGAGATTACACAAAGGAGGAAACAGTATTACAGCTCTATGCCAGCAAGCTAAGTAGTTGGTACCTTTAAACACACAGCGTAAAGTACATTTGCCCTGGAGTTCAGATCTTTCAGGCATGAATAGCTACACCAAACAGATATAGCCTGCCTAGGCTGTACCAAAAAAAAAAAAAAAAGTGCACTGTTCTTTGTGTAGCTAGTGACCATACTACTGGCACGACCACTAGCTTACTAGCCTTGAACATACAGAATAAATAAAAAAAAAATGACCTGCCCAACAATTACTGTGGCATTACCAGTAAATAAAAATAATGGGTATCACCAGTAGATTAAAAAAATAAAATTACTGTGGCATTACCAGTAAATAAAAAGAATGGGTATCACCAGTAGATTAACAAAATAAATTAATGCCATCATGCCAGTATGAATGCCTCCCTGAAGAACAAATCTCACTGTAAGCACCAAGACTCAAAGCCAGTATTTTCACACTTAGATATCACACACACAGAGGACTCAAAGTAAAAACAGAGACACTTTTAAACTTCACATTTTCCTAATATCGGCTTTAAAACTCCTATTTTTTTCATGGATTATTAAAAAAAAAAAAACCAACTACCGTAGTCGTGTATTCCTGCACCAAAGCACTACCCTCAGTCATGGCATGTTTCAGCTGATTAAGTGCCAATAATAACAGAATGCAAAGAATAAAATGTTGTAAGAACAATTTAAAGAATTACAATATAATCAATTGGCTTTGAAGATGAAAAAGAACACAAGTTGAAAATGCGTAAATCTAGAAGAGTTTTATGACTTGGGCTACTGTTTTATATTTAACCAGAAAAGTATCTCCAGCAACTGCCTGTGTCAGTGAAATACTACAAAATTAATTTCAGGCTACCAGGTGGAACTGCTACACATTGAAGTTGAGTCTGTTCCTTTTTTTGCTTAAACTTTGCTCAACACAATGAATCTGAATTATGATTTATGCTACTAACACTTTCCCACACCCCACTAATGAAACGTGTCCCAGGCCTCATGTATGTAATATTAACAAAACACTAAAACATTTGGAGCTGTAAAGTGGGAAGCAGTCTGGATCAATGCAAGCACATGAACATTTTCAGATGCCACTTGAAAGTATTAACGACGCGCAGTCATTTGCTGACGATCCGTCGATTCCTTCCCCAACGAAAATTACTGGCCATAAATCAGGTAAACATTTACAGGAATCTGCAAATGAAACAGCTAAATCCATGATGACAGGGAGCCTCATAAAAGCAACCCATTTATTCCCTCTGAGCACTCATCCCCACCAGAGGGATCAATAGCAAACCTCATACAATACACTTCTAAATGTCATGCTGCAAATCCTCTTTGCATTTATGCAGAAGGAAAAGACCCTCCTCCAGTTTTAGAAGCTGAAATCAAGTAAAAAGCGTATTAAATGTCTAAAAACTGATAAATCTAAGAGAGAACCTTTTATTCTTAGGCCTGCAGCTTTGATACCTATTCTTCTAAACTGTAAGGATTATGACACTGAAAAAGATAGAGATTCCAACTAGAAAAACACAATAGATGACAAAGACTTGAAGAAATGTATCTATCCACTCTCTGGCACTTAAAACCCCCCCCAAACAGTAGCCAGGGAAGTGATACCTAATTAAAGACTGACACTCTCAGTTTCCCTGGGTTCTGAAAATTGAGGAAGGCAGTGTTAACAGATCAACCAAATAAGTTGTTAATACAGAGCCAAAGAGGGGCAGCTCTTCAACTCGTTAGAGGCACTATCAGACACTTGAAATGGTATGGAAGAGTTGAGCAAAATACTACTCTTGGAAAAGCAGGGATGAATGACCAAAGTGTAATCATCAACATCTACGTCAGTTTTAGAATTACAGTAGACAAACTGATGTCAGCTGAAAGCAAAAATACCCTTCCATAAATTTTAAATGTTACAGTTTGACAACCTCTTCCCATGCTTTTATTTTTATTTTTATTATTTTCTTTGGGAGTTGCATGGAATGAAGCCTACTGAAGATGACTCCTTTACAGGAGCATAGGGACCTAAATTCCTCCCCAATATAAGATACAACTCAGAAACACTGGATGAGGTTACTTCACTCGGGAAGTACGAAAGAAACAGGGGTCATTGGTTGAATGTGTATTCATACTAACTTGCAGCTAATTAGAAAACTAAGTCATGTGACTTTAAGACCATATAGCTAGGTTAAAAATTTCAGAAAGCTAATAAAATGCTTTCTGGGATGAATACTTACTTTATTATTGGTTTAAAACAAATCTGTTGTAGTTAAGACATCTAATGAGCAGTTAAACCCATTCTTTCAATAATAAAATAGTCTCTAGCATCTGAAATATTTCTCATGCAAATGGAATACGTATCCTGAAGGCCAGAGATCAGACATAACTCAGCGGGGCCTCTCCGCTGCTTCATGAAGGCCAAACTGTTCCTGAGGAAAAACACCCCTATATTGTTCTGAGGCAGCTCTTCTAGGTACCACCATACATCTTTTAATTTATATCACGTTGGCACGTCTGTGCACGAACTCCTCTTTTAAGAGTGTGCATCCCTCTCCTGTGTCGACAAATGGAAAGCATTAAAAAAAAAAAAGCTTCACACAATCAGTTGGAAACAAGTGTAGAGTACAAATTTAATCCCCCTAATCCCTTGTCAATTACAAGGAATGTCCTAGCGTAAAGTTGTATCAACAGTGCAGTTTTCAAACCCACAGAAAAATAAATGAAGCCATCCTTTCCCTCTTTCCACTTGGACTGAATTCACTGTATCTCCCTTAAAGGATTAGGAACACTGTCTGTAATAAACATGGGCATCAATTTTTAAAATCTGCTCTGAAAATGGCAACATTGCACAAGCTGGGAAAATGCTGTGGTTTAGGGCATGGCCTGAGAGGCAATAGGCCAGCAGGATAGCACTGGGATTAGCCCTAATTACCTCATGTTTCACCTTAATTAACTACTGATACAGAAGGTAAACTCTGCAGGATCTGTGGCGAGACCTTAGGCCAATAGGCAAGATATCTAAGCCGTCATTGTTTACACATGATAATCTCTCTTTTGAATTTGCTTTAATTGCTCAAAAAGATTAGCTGAAAGATACGCATTACATATTGATTAGCAATGCTAACTAGATGCCATATAATTTTCATGTGTGCTCCACACATGCAATCTAACAGTTTTAGAGGCACATTCTTTATTAGCCGATTGTCAAAGGATCAACATTTAACTTTGGTTATGACAACATCAATCACGAAGAAGAAGAAGAAAAAAAACCCCAGCCTTTGGTAACATGAATGGAGGGAGAAAAATACAAGAAAAGGATCTTGACTCTGTTCTAGTAGACACCATTGTGCTCTTCCATTGTGAGAAGTAATCCCCTCCCGCACGCATCCCTGCTCAGAGCACAAGCAAATTGGGAGCAGAGGGGGAGCAGCAATAAAGCAGAGAGAATATAATATATAACTTAAAAATAGATCACAAGGTTGTCTTGTTTCTTGTCTCATACACTCTTCGTTAGTCAGACTTTGCTTTCTTTTTCTGTTTTATCAGTTCTCGTCTGCTTTTGGCAGGCCTTGAAGATTACTGGATTGTCAGATTTTGTACAAATCTAAGCACAAGCTGATTACAGAATCTGTATTAAATATAACAGTCAAACCAGAAAGAAAAAAGTTCTCTGTCATGTGCTACTACTCTGTCTGCTGGCAGAGAAACCAATTAAAAATAGGCCCTTTCAGTTGTTCTGTCCTTTATTACTAAAAGCAAAACAAAATATGAGCTTTCAAAGCTCCTCTGACCCGAAACACATTTGAAAAATTAGGAATATATTTCCTTAGGAAGGTAACCTTGATTTAATGTAACACATAAACTGATCAAAACAAAACTTGGCAACAAATTATGGTGCAGCATAAAGGATTAGGAAATATTTATGTCAAAACCCTGGAATCTTAAATCAAATGCATCCACTGAGGTCTTAACTGAGCTTTAAAGTTCAAGACCTGAGATTTTATCTATACTGCAAGTGTCAATTCAATTTATGAAATAAAGTTGTTAGTGTAAGAGTTTTACTGTAACCTTAAAAAGACTGAAGGGCATATAATAAAAACTCAAGTTTCTGTGGAACTACTTGTGCCATGGCCTTTTTCCTACACATCATTTTACAATATTTGCATCCTTAACTAACACCAAGGGTTGCCCTACCTTCTTAAGAGACAGCCCAGAGAGTTCTCCTAATTCCTTAATGTACCTTTTTTCTTTGCTGCTTCATTTAAGGCTTACGATGGCAAGGAAATGCACATTGCCTGTTTGTTTGAAAAGGCTCACAGACCACTTGCTACTCATTGGAGGTGGCTGAAGAACTGAGAACTTGCCCTGGGATCTCACTTTCTTCGCACGGATGAAAAACTGCGGTTCAGGGCAGGACGGTGTAACTTCACTGGTGACTGGTGCCTATTCCAGATCACTGCTTCATTTTACTTGTGGTGTCATCCTACGCTCTGAGTAACAATTTGTAACTGCTTACTTCACTGATAAGGTTTTTGGAAAACATTTAAATTAAAAATTCAATATATAATGGAAGTTTGTCAAAGGCTGTTTGACAAACCTCTTCACTTTCCAGAAAGCTAATATTGAGACAAAGGCTGCAAATGGTTGCTTTTACTTGTTTGTTTCAAAAATATACTTAAGCTGTAATAGCTCTAAGGGACTTTCAGGACTCTGGGCACATTTGTGTTTGCTGGGTAGAGACAACAATGCAAGGAAAAATAAAAAAAATAGTTGAATCTATTCACATAGGGTAGCCTACTGTAATTGATTTTATTATTAAACCATAAAGAAGATCGAGTCTTAAAAAAAATTAATATTGCAAGACATGCAGTGAATGGAAAAAAAGTCTTACTTTTTATTGTAAATGAACACCATGAAAGGTTTTGCTTTCCCCAAATGACAACCTCAAGATGTTTTCAATCCATACGTTAAAAGTTCCATACTATCTCTATAAAATACTGCATTTTTCCTATGTGATTTGGTTGGTTTGTTCACATGTTAAAAAACCAAAGCATTCTGTTTATCTGAATGCAGGTATCCTATTTTGTATAAAAGGGCAGAAGGACTGTAGTTTTATCATATATATTTATGCATAGCCTAATCAGGCCTTTATGAAGGTCTGCTCTTTGAATATTTATTACTAGACTAATTATTGAGATTAATTATAATCCTGCATGCTTTTAACATGTTAAAAACTTGTTTGAAAATGTTAAAGCAAAGTTTCATCAGCAAGTAGGGAAAAGCATGCACGTTTTCAAATAAAACAACCTTTTTTTGTAAATAGATCTCGACAGTGAATGGATTACTTACATAACTATAAGGTGAAACCTTGCCTTCATTGGATTTAGAGAAGTCGGGCTTTCTTCCAGCGACCTATATAGCTGGGTTATTTATCTTCTTAGAGAATATTTGGCCTGCAGTTATCTGATATCAAGCTGTGATCTCATCAGCTCTCACACACTCAGCAGGGAGGGGCTAAGAAAATACTTCAATGTGAAATCTCTCAAAGCACCCTCAGGGCACCAGAGCTATGGAAGGCGGTGTTTTAGTTGCCGAATATTTTCCTTTGGCAGTAATACTGACCCAGTGCCCCACAATGATGCCCATACGCCACTGGAGGGTCATTTGTACAAATGAAAGACAAACTAATGATCTCACTGTGTGGATTTGGAGAAATTAAGTATTTCCTAAATTGAACGTCCTTTCATTTTTTGTGTTCTTGCAGAGATTTGAGGTCACTGCTTTGGCAAAAAATCTCTGTGCAGTTCTAATCTTTTCTAAGACAAGCACAACTGTATATTTTGTGGGCCAACTACTATTTGCAAAAGGTGATATTTGTAAGAAAATAAACCACTTGATAATTCTGCATATGAACATACTAAGTCAAAGAGCGCATCTTAGAAACGTAATTGTATTTTCTGATAGATCATGGGGTTTGCTCATCATTATTTTTCTTTCTTTTCCCCAATGCACCGCTTTGCTATTTAAGTGAAAATACTTTAACAAAGGGAAAGAAAAACAAAAAAACTCAACTATTTAAAATGCTGTTTTACTAGAAACTGCCTGGCTGATTGTTTTACGAAAAGCTGACTGATAAGCTTCCTGCCTAGGGCTCTCGGTCACCTGGAAATAGGTGGAACATTTGTAAAATATCTACCAGTTCTCAGCGGAACATTTTTAATGAATCCAGGATCTTCACACAGCACAATGACATTTGGAAAGGATCAGCTCAGAGTTAAAAAACAAAATAAGGAAATTCACAAAGGGAAAAAAGTGATTTTCATTAGCCAAAGGATAGAAATTCACCTTTAAGTACGAAACTAGGAATGCCTTTGGCACAATGAATTAGATTCTCTACACCGTGCAGAAAGTGACACAGATGTGTACATCAATAGACTCCAAGAAAATAACACCTGCCTTTTACCAGGATAAGCATGAAGAAATGGTCAGAACCAAAAAACCAAATAGCACTAGCAAATTGAATCAAGCCATTTAAAAATCGGAGGGGCTTTTATATGCCTCTAGTGAATTCAAATTAAGGTTTTATGGTCTCTTTTACTCCTACTGAAGTCAATGGGAGAACTCTACAAGAAACCTTTATTGTGCTGTTCAGCTTTTGGTATTCCGGTCTCACTTTGAGTGATGCCACTTTGCTAGTTAGCAACAGAGAGCTGAAAGAGCAGTAAGACACAGGTTTCGTTCCAGATGCTGTACTGGAGTTTTTTCCTAGTATGTGCTACTTTTGTACAAATGACTTTTTCTGGAGGACCCGCATGAAACTAGCATTGGCATGATGGGACAGGTACTGTGCATTTTGTTACTTTGTGTTTGCAAATGTTCTGACTTTGCCAGTATCTTGGCTTGTAAGGAAAGCAGAATTTGTATCTCAGTTCAAAACACAAATTACTCCTCTACGCACAATTAGCCTTGTTCCTCCATCAGATGAAGTTTACAGGCTGCACCATTGAAAAGACATTTTGTCTGTGCCAGTGAGTGGTCCAAGGCATCCAAGCACAGACATTTGATCACCTCACTGGCCATAGGCATGCCCACAGGGCTCTCCTCTCCTACAGAAATAGCTACAGCAGAAGTGTAAGTAGGTCCAAGGAAGTATTTGGATGGTGGGAAAATACTAATTATAAGAGGAATATAATCAGACTCAATTATTTTAGCCAGTTCTTCCTTCTTTGTATGACATTAGGTTTAGGAAAGTCAAATTTTGGATTTCCACTTCTGTGGACAAGAGATGTAATATTTAAGTATGTGTCATCTCCACAAACAACTTCATGTTTATTGAAATTATGTTTTCCCGGCTGTTAACTGATGCAAAGCCTGCAGTGCTGAGATTATCAACAATTTGAATGTGTATGCACTAATGGATTTCTGAAAATTGGACAGGATTTGCAGCACGCAACATCCAGCCAATGTTCAAATTTCACTGTTATGTATATCGGATAAGCAAAATGGAGATGTATGACTTCAATTTGGTTTCTGGAGTAGAAATCCTCTAATATTTCTGACAGGGTAATATTATTACCACCATGCATATTCAAATGGATGAAGCAGGACAAATTAGGGAAATCAAGTTCTGTTGATCAATTTTTAAACCACAGAATGCCAAAACTTAAATAAGAACTAAATCACACCATGACTTTCTAAAGACCAAAAAAGAGTAAATAGGATTTCTTTTATCTTGGTAAACAAAAGGGCTTGCTTACTGATCCCTTCAGTTTGGTGACTGGGTTAAGAATTAACACCACCACTTTGCTGTTACTTCAGTTGCTAAAAACATACTCTTTCTAGTGCCTGCATTATTACACAAGTAATTTTAAATGTCTCTCCATCAAAAGCTTTACTTATTCAACAATAAAATTGTTATATTTTTCCTAATTTCTTCAACAGTAAACTCAAAGAGAAGCCACAGAAATCACAAACTGACAATTTGGCTTGGTCACTTAGGATAGAAGAAATAATACAAACAATGAATGATCCCAAGAAATGCAAGGAAAAAATATTCCATTTTTAGAGTGAGCAACATACTGCAGGGGAAATAATCTAAAATAAGTAGGCATAAGGGGATGAAAAAAACATCTAAACCACATTAATACACAAAAAGTAGATATACATTTGAAGAAATGTCTACAGAAAGTCTAGCGTAGTTTTTGTTACACTAAGATGTGCCAAGTGGCGAAGCCAGATGGTTATAAATCCTCTCCACACCGCTGTGCTGCGGCACCTCTAATAAACCTACCTTATTTTCTGAACAATTTTTAGGAAAAAAACATACTGATAAACTAGATAAATAAGACAAAGATTATTTGGGGCCTGTAAAAGCATTTTAAAAAGATTTTTTTAAATCCTGATTTAGAAGCTGAATATACAAATAAAACTCTAAATACATGCTATAAATGTAAAGTTCATCTGTTCATCATAAAACATGTTCAAATAGTAATTACCTTTATTATAACATAACTAAGGGTAACAGGGAAACAAAAAGGAAGGAGGAAAAAAAAAAGTCTTAGGAAGAAAGAAGACCGATCAAAAATCCTGACAGGAAGATACATTAGATCAGTCTCTCAAGGGATGCAGTAGAAACCCAGGCCCTGCAACTTTTAAGAGCAGAACGGACAAATCACTAGGAAATATACAACAGGGAACAATCCTTCACAGGTAATGAGATGGGGAGCAAACCAACAGAGGTTTTTTTCTTCTGCCCTTACTTCCTACCATTGATTCCATACCACTTAGTGTTGTCCCCAGAAATTGATCTAAATCATTGCTTAGTTAGGAATGCTGGAGAGGGGCGGGGCGGGGGGTAGATATCAAGAAGATTACGGTCATGCAGAAGTACTTATCTGCACAGGGATTAGCTGGGGTTTGCGTCTGTGGCAAGATTTTACTTGCACATCTCTCCACAGAGACAACATTTTAATCTTTGGTCAATGATCTCTTTCTAAAGATCAATACAGGTCAGATGCCCATGAGTTTATGAGAGTTTGATGCAAATACTCATGAACTATCGCTGACTCACGTGAGAGAGAATGGGCAGATTCAGCTGTGAAATAGCGGCTCAGCCTCTCAGGGCCTCCTGATCGAGCACCCCAACGGACCTACCAAGGCTTAAAGGAGACGGCTAAGGCTGAGAAGAGTTTAGATTAACAACACATTAAACTTAGAGATAACGAGTCCACACTCCTTTTTGGCAGCTCTGATACAGACAGTCCTATAAAGCCGTAGTAGGTGACAAGTCAAAGACTTCACGCTACATGGAAATGTACCTCCAGAGTCCAGAATTGCCTCAAGAGGGTATTGGCAGACTTTGCCAGTAATTAGCTAAGAAACACACGTGAATGGAACAAATTTGAAGCCCAGAAAACTGAGAACAGATGTTGTTTGATAACGGCAGCAGGAAACTCAGGCTTGCTGTAGTTTAAAATGCTGTCTTCATCTGCTCTTTGCAAAGAAACTTTAAGCTTTTCTTCAGTGACAGAGTCTAATCAAAGCAAATTCAGATTTCTGTCAGCTCAAATACTCTCTGCTGCAGTGCAGCCTTTTCAAAATTGCTCTTAAAAGTTCATTCAGAAGCTTCAGATCATGCACAAGGCTGTGGACAAAAACTGCTAAAAACTGGTGAGGACCTATTGCACCTACAGGTGAACTGCATTATCATCTCGGTTGCTTCTGGGATGGATGCCAGGACAATTATAAAATAATTTAAGGCCAGCATCATTAACAGAGTGTTTCCATAGATATTTTCACTTGGGAACTAGACAACTCTTTTGTCTGAGGAGTTAAACACAATACTTCTTCTTACAAAACGTCTAACAAAATCAGCCTGCAGAAAGTATACACAAATACTTTCTTCCTAGCTATCTATGGCTATGTATATCAACCCAGAAAAGACTGAGTTCAAATTTGTGTATCGCTGAACAGAATATGATCCAAGTACCATTGAACAGAATACAATCTATGCGATTAACATTGATAATAAATGTATAACAAAAAACGTGGAGTCTTTCTCAAACTCTGTGCAAATAACACTGAGTTATGATTTTTCCTGCTTACCATTTCTAGACTGCATTTAGGAGAAAATAATTGACACACAAACTTGTTTCTCATTTTTGTTACTTTAAAGCCTGATGGTTGAGATCTGCCATCGTTATGTTGAACTAATTACTGCTCACAGAACAGAGAAGAAAATCTTCATCCTTTAGCTCCCATTTGACCAGAGAAGTGCTTCCATTTTCCTTGGTTGCCTCACAACATAAAATGAAGTTGGCAAGATGAAGACAAATGGCACAATAGCCTGCTGCTGATTGGCTAAAGTATTTTGTATATGTTGGAAAATTCAGGACATCCATCCTAATTGGCGGTGGACAGAACACTTTAGCCACTGTGACTGTGCAAGACAGCAATCTATCCATCGCGGGGTCAAAGGGTGAGGTCAACAGGATAGGATGGTGATGTTGTTATCTGACATGTGTGTTATCTTCTATACACTCTGTCTATAAGACCTATGACATGTGGTGAACTCTGAGATAGATAGTAAAATCAGGAGCTCAACATGCTGAGTGGGTTAAACAAGTGAGCAAAGAGTTACTTATAGCATAATTAAGTGCCTGTGTGGTAAAATAATTGATGTGAACACAGTAATAGAGAGTGAAATAGAAACACCAGAATCAAGGTTTGATACCAATATAAATATGGAGGGCAGACAACAGACAAAAAAAGAAAAAAAAAAAGAATTAACAGAACTTTTCATGTATATTGAAACTTCCCCTTTAATAAAAAGTACTTTAAAAATCAGACTACAGGCACACAGACCTGAATCATTTTGGCATCCTTTGGAATTTCTAAATGACATTATCATAAAAATCCTTTCAGTTGCACTACAATTAAAGAATTGATGGCATGAATCTGAAAGCACTAATTCACACTTGTTGGTTCTAAGCTCCCTGGTTATGTACAGCTGAGAAAAGGTACTGTGCTGTCAAAAATGTTTAAGGAAGGTTGAATCATTTTAGGAGCCATTCACATGGGAATATAACCACACAGCAATGAGGAAATACATGTAGCTATCTACAAACACACAGAGAGGAAAAACAAATATATGTATAGGAACAGAATAAGATTCCCTATATTAATCAAATAATTGAGTTAAAAGTAAGATCCTTAGACTTTTCCTAGTGCCATTCTCATGGCCAAGAATGATTTAACAGTTACTGCAGTGGAAATTCAGATTTAAGAAGTATTACTAAAATAATTTTGAACATTCTGGTTGAGTTAGGCAAGAAAGCCCTCTTTACTAACCAGCACTTCGCTGTCAATGTGAGCATTCCAAAAACATGACGCTCATGCCAAAATTACAGAATTTGCTTGGAAATTGTGAAATTAGACATTATATATAAAAGTTCCATAAATGACATAGATGAGAATTAATAAAAGACTGTATTTTCTATGCCTCTGAGTTCACATTTTTAAGCTTTTCTTCACAGTTACGGGTGTTTGGATTTTTGTATGTTTGTTTCTTTGCTTTGAAAGACTTAGCATTAAACAATAGAAGGAGGTCAAACTGCTTTAAAGCCACTAAATTCATTACTCCAGTACCTGCCCTAATAGACAAATATAAAACTACAGTTTCTCAGTGCTAGCTAGTAGAGAGATGAAAAAGATATTTACATAAAGGCAAAGGTTATCATAAATACATTTTCTTCAAAGATTTGAGGAAGTAATCAGAAAAATAATCTGTTTCTTCATTACAGCAATAATTTTCAGAATGTTTCTGGACCATTGTTAATAAATTGATTACAGATGTTGAGCTAACTTGCTACCATTGTATTTGTTGCACTCAAAATGAAAGGGTGAATGTGAGATATATGCAGACGCAGAAAAATCTCATTTGAAAACCTGAAGAAAACTTTGCTGGAACAAACCCGGAATTGCAGTAACTTTGCTCTCAGCAGATTGTTCCTGCATGTAGAAGCCATCTTTAGCTTCTCAGTTTCTCCAACTGCTGAAGAGCTTCTTCAGCTTTCCCTAATCTTACTTCTAACGTTTCACAGAGAAGACACAGCTTCATACTTGCTTCCTGCATACAAAGTGAATAGCGCTATATTTAATTAACTAAACAAAAATATTTAATTTTCCTGCCATGATACACCACCTCTATTATAAAAATGCTGCTACTTCGCTTTCAAAGGTATGAAATATATAATTAACAAATTAAAAATCCCAGCGCTTTATGGAGCAACACACATTTTCAGTTCAAAGTCTATGCAAAGAGCTTTTACCATCCATACAAAGTACCATTGCAGTTACTTCCCACATCTCAAATGCCAAAGAAAAGACAATTGATGGCAAGTGGCCTACAGTGAACTTTCCCTTACTGGTGACAAAGGCTACGGGTAGGGCTGTCACAGTCTGATTTCTTATTGTAAGATCTGGAGAAGGATGCCTGTTCCTCCAACTCTCCTGTCTCCGACAACTCATCACACACAGCTGGTTCCCCCGGGGGCTACGGCAGCATCTGGCACTTCTGCTCTCTGGTGGCAGCTGCAATCATTTTCAGGATAATCTCCTAAAGGCCGTGTCTTTATTCAGCTACAGATGTCTTCATCTTACATCCTGTTGGATTCCTCAGGCCTAATATTGCCTCTGCATTCTGGTTTTATTCCTTTAGGTTGGTTTTTCAGTCATACCCTTATTGAAAGGTACTGACAGGCATTAAAAGATGCCGGGGAAGAATTTTTCTTACAGATATTCATCTGTTGGTTTCCAGTTTCTTTTCAACGATACAAATAAAACCTTGAAAAATGATCTAAGGATCCAATGTTTAAGTGGATTTCCAACTACGAAGCAACAGTGGAAATTTTCTGTTTTATAAAGAGTGCTCTCTCTTGTTCATTTTCTAGTTGCCACAACAATTTAATTGGTTTCTCTGGCTTCTCTTGTGATATAGTTATTACTTTGTTCTGTAGAGAGTCAGACAGATTATTTAGTAAGAACTCTAGTGGCAGGAAAGGAGAAGATTTCATATTTCATGTACTTATACATAGCTTAACATAAATAATTTTTTCAAAAGGTACATATTTCTGATCTCTTCCATGTGCACTGCTGTAGCTCCAGTCTTGCATACTTAGAGGTGATTGGGGAGGAAATCATACATCAAAAGTAGCTTTCCCAGGGATATGAACACAATAATCTCATAATCCAGAAAACACTGGTACTTCCATGAAGTTCTGTTGTACCACGCAAAACACTAAAAAAGCTTTGTAGATCTTCAATATCTTAAAAGAAAACAGATAATATCTGTTTCAAACTGGCTGCCTTACAATGGAGTTATCCTACCGAAAAACACCAAAATTACTATATTTGGCAAAGGAATCTACTCATCGAGATGGAAAAATAACGGGTATTTTGTTTCGGCTAAGAAACAGCATTATGGCTGACAGTTGGTTTTTTTTTTCCTTCTGTCTTAGATATCAGATAAAAAGGATCTGTTACAGGTATGTATTCTGAATTATTTTGCTGATGGTTTCCCTATCATAAAACTGCTTTTTATACCACCTTGTTCTCAGATGGCTTAAACATACACTCTTCATAAGCACTCCTCCTCCTTTCTTTGTTGGTAACAGGCACTCAAAAACCAATCAATTTTCTTCCAAACAATGTCTGCTTCACTTTCATTGAATTGATTTCATTGTGTTAAAGGAAAATTTGGGCTTAATTTAAAAGTCCACGTTAAGTGATATTCAGTAACTAACACTACTTGTTATTAAAAACAAATATTAGTTCTACAATTATTCTTTTTTCATTTGTTTTAAAAAGGCTATCTGATATTATCCTGATGCTGTCTTTGTGGTAAACAGAGATACCTTTTGAAGATTTTTGTTTATTATTATTACTATTTTTGCCTAGGACCTCCATCCGTCACCCTTCTTTAACTGACATTTTTACCCTGTTATTATCCCTAATATATTCCACTGAGGGTTTTCTCTCACTGCAGAGAGGGGGAGGAGATCAGCCAAAGGCATACCCCCAACAACTACTGCCTTCTAAGCCTGCTCACTAGTCAGAAGTGGGTCAAATGGTCCTCACATGAAAGCATCTAACAAGGTCCCAAAGGAGGCTTCCCTTTAGTGGCAGCAGTGAAAAACACTATTTCTCTTCAGAGAAGATGGATACCGTCTTCCTGTGTGCAACTGAGGTACTGGTACTTGCCACTTTGAACTTGTTATATTCATGGATGCTTTCTGAAATGCTTGTATCATTTTGGGAATTAAGTCCCCAAGATCAAGGATGCTGAGCAGTTGAAAAGGATGTGTTCAGAGGCTAAAAATTCTGAAAACAATGGAGCAAAGCTCAGAAGTTTGGCACTGATTTCCAGAAAAGCATCAAGGACAGCTTCAAATTACATATTTTTAAATTAATAAATCATGGGGGGTTTTAGCCACATTCTGTGTTTGCGGAATTAATTTTGTCCCCCGCCCACCCCCCCAGCCCCCTCTTCTTTTAAAGCTACTTTAGCTTGGATTCAGATCTCATAGAGGAGATTTCTTAGGGTAATACAACATGAGGGAGTCTGAGGTGAAGCAACACTAAACTGATAAAAGATAAAGGAGTAAAACAAATTATTTGACTCCTGTAGGATGGATGGATGCCAGGTTTTAGTAATTAGGGTCATATCTAAAGAACAAGGAGGATCAGATCAATTAAAGAAATAAACTGTGACAACATTGCACCAAACCACTGACCTGCAGCTGAGCCAGAGGCTTTAGTGAAAAGAGTCCTTCACACAAGAGGGAAAATCTGACACTAATCGTAGGATAAACCTCACATACACATGTACGTTAACACAGCACACAAGTCCTGCATTATCTTATGCACTTTTATGTGCAAGAACACTCGCAGGTTCACTTATTAGCTACACGACTTCTTAGTCTCAGTAGTAAAGCTTTCTGCACCACAGGTCTACCTTCATCAGTTGCACAGACAGTCACATCAATTGCCTTTGAACAGTTTTTTCAAACTACTCTGTTTTCACCTTTTTTTGTCATCACAAATTTATGGCTTTCAAATGTATGCTTGCATATGAGAAAATAGAAAAAGCTAAAAGAAAAGGTCATAGGAGAAAAAAAGAGAGATGCCTCCTCCCCCACCCCCAAGCACTTTAAATCCCATGAAATGAATGTTTAGCTCAAGGATTTGCTGTTCATCTCAGTCCCCCTCAAGCCTGAGGCAAGATTAGGCCAGACTCATGTTTGAACAACTGCAGAAAATCAATGGATTTCACCTTATTAATAATTAAAAGACTAATTCAGACTTTCAAGTGATTAAAACTGTGTACAAAATATATGAATTATTGTAACTGCAAAAGCAGACAGGCAAAAGGTGCTCTGAAACAAGCAACACACTAAAGGAAAAGAGTAGATTTCAGGGTATACTGTAGTAGTTGGAAGAGAAATAAACCATTTAAGCCTAGTCCTAATTAGGTATTTACATGTAGTTAAACAAATACTTTACATGAACTTTAATGGAAACCTAACTAATTCCTAGGTGATGTTACAACGCACAGGGTAATTGAAGGCTGAATCACATTCTCTCAACAGCCTATCAGTTGATAGCCCATTCTAGCCTTAAATAGACCAAGGAAAGCATAAGAGAGGAAAACTACAATTTGCTGGACTAACGGAAATCTTTTAATAGCAGTAGCCATCAGGTAAGTGTTGAAGCAACTACTGTATTCCCTCTTCTCCCCCTATACACAGGAGTAGCAATAGCCAATGCTTTTGCACTGTATGAATCTTGCCTATTCAGACGCTATCAGAACTTAGCAGGATGCGCCACGACACCTGAAAGCTACGTTGAAACTTTAAGAAAGCCATTCAATTTTATCACCGAAATAAATAGCCGCCCTACTTGCTGCCTCAATAAGCAAGCTATGGAACTATAACTTTGAAAGTTCAAATATCCTGGTTTGATTTAATTTTTATTTCATTTACACTTCGTCAATATCATCTTTACGTGACTATCTATGAAAGGGACCTCTGCTATGCCATTTAGTTTGGCCTTCTTTATATTGCAGGACAAGAAAAAACCTCCTATATTGCACAGACTTACAAATGTTACTTAAAATATTTCAGCCGTTGAAGCATTCAAAGCATGTGTTACAGACAGGAGAAGACCAGAGTATATGTGGGTATTTGAAAAGCCAGTAAACTTATTAGTTGAAGTGTACCTTGATGAGCCCATGAAAGCAAGTCAATGTTCACACTGTCAAGAGAACTAGAAACTTCTCTGCTGTTGTAGGAAAAATTCCTTTCAAAATCCAAGCATGAGAACATGACACAAACTTAGCACTGAGAGGTTTCTTTGTACCCTTTCAGAATACATTTTCATTTTGCATCATGCACATAACTGTAATAAAACAGGCGGAAGGAACAGCAGGCTAAAAGTGAGAAGTATGGACTTAATATATATATGTATACACTATAATATATACGCATGCACTGTAGATATAAACACATACACATTTATGTAGGTAAATCAATGAACTACAAAAGCTGGAACTGTTATCACAATGTACCTTACAAATCGTACGCCTGCTCTGCAAGATCAAATTATGCTCTCTCACAAAGTTTCCACACAGTCAAGCTTTGTGCCATGGATCTAGCCCATATAAATCACCACGATACACGAAGTCAAACGATCCCATCAAGCAAGCTGCCAAAAGCAGGACAAACGTTTCGTGGAGCAGAAGGGCTGTTCCAGTTCTGCACTCCAGCCTTCTCCCTGGGCTAGCTGAGCTGGCAGTTTGTCTGCCCCTATCTCATTAGATCAGGATGTTTGAGCAGCTGCTTGCAAAGTTTTGAGAAACACAATTTTGGCTTGATAAAATCCAAATCTACTTCCCGTGTCAGCATCCCACATTGCTCTGAACAAAATCTATACTCGCTGCATCGAGGTCAGGCTTCGACCTCCTGCTCTTTTTCACCAGAAAGCCACACTTGTCACTCGTCTTTCTGGCAAGAGTTAACGAGCCACTCCTGTTTTTAGGAAACAGTAAGCATCTCCACAGAGAAGTATAACACTTGCTAACAAGACAGATCTACAGAAGAAACCTTTGCCCTGCTATACAGTGGATTTTATATTTATTATTCCAATTTAATTTGGAGTGCACAGATGACAAGAGTCTAGGAAAATGGGAAGACTTAAGAGTCTTTATATCCCTCAGGAAAAGCCTTTTTTTCTTCCTCTTGTACACATCGCTGGTGTATTTTTAGCTGTACTATATCACATTAAAAAAACCAACGTATAGGGATCCATGTATTTGAATCAAAGCTAAATTAAAGGCATAGCAACTTCTTCTCACAATCCCAATAGCATTTTTCAAACCTCTTCTCCCTATGCATACTACCTACTTCTCCTCCTTCCGCCCAAGTATTACCATCTAGCCCATAACTATCCACCTGGAATTATAAAAACAATTGTGGTTTTTTTTAAAATTCTATCAAAGAGACAGTCAAGTGAAATTCAAGTTGGCAATTCACAGAATATGTGTAGAAATTACATCCGAGTTGCTGTAAAACTGCTCACTTGATAAAAAAAAGGAAACCTGGAAAATTAGTGTGAAGGAAATGAAACGCATCACTGAGGGATTTGACAGTGAGAAAGCCCCAGTTAACGACAAATGCAGACGAGATCATCGGGTAGTGGACTTTAAACCCTGCAAGGCGTAATTCCACCAAGAGCTAACTCTTCAGCAGCTTTCTAAACATGGCAGTATGAATCGACAGGCAATTCCGTTGTTTTAAAGCCGACCTTAAAACAGCTAAATCCTCCTTCCATTTAAGACTTACGTTTCAGGAATTTTACTCCTTCACGAAGATTTTTACAGTTTCCATTTGGTACACAGAGAGGTTTTTTTCTGATTTACAGTCAATTTACTGTAAAAAGGCTGGCTGTAAAAGGACATAAACTGAAGAGTTGTGATAACGTCCCAGCTCAAACTGGAATTTGGTATTTACGCTCAACACAGTAAGAAAGCTTATCCATAGGCAAGTATCTCCCACAAAACTGAAAGTAATCCAGCTTTCCTCCTGCAGTTTTGCAAAATAGCCCTATCTCTTCCTTATAAAATATAAAACATGGGGAAAATCTGTGCTGGAGACAGTTACATTGTTGCTTTGAATTGGTTTATCCTGTTGCTGTCTTCACTAGGTGGCTACCAGAAAATAATATAAATTAGGAAATAAAATGAACAGTCAGCACACACGAAGAGCTGCAGAATGATTACGCTTCATCTTCACAAGTTTTAAAAATATTTAAGTAGTGAAAGCTAATTCCTGCACTGAAAAGGTGTCCAAACATACAGTAGGTCATTATAAACAGCAGAAACTTGACTCTACTGACTTAAATAACTGAACTTCCACTGACTCCAACAGGGCTGGATTTCATCCCCTAAGTGAACAGTATTTCTTATTCCTTTAACTTTCCATGTTCAAAAGGGCTCTACCTACCCGCGAAGCCTATCATAGTGTAAGACAATGAGAATATAAATATTTAACAACGTTTTAACAGTATTTAATTATAGTTATCCATTTTCTGTTCTGTGTCTTTCTTACTGTTCTTTAAGTTTATGGATTTACCTGAAGAGCCCTGGCCCAGATTTTGCTTCAGCTTTGCTCTCATGTGCTTCAGTGCAAATCAGGATTGATTCTAGTGAAGAATAGGAAAACTTTTCTCATACTTGGTAGGCATGTGAATAACAGTTACTGCTTGAACAGTATTTGGTGCAAAAGGACCTGATCATATGATTATTTGTCCTTTTCCAGAGAGCGTTACTTAGCAGCAAAACCTCTCATCTGACAAAATCCGTGGCTGCTACTCAGCATATTTCCAAAAGCACACCAGTAAAATGTTGCATCCTC